>NW_008679615.1:0-21471 GCF_000695815.1 Acanthisitta chloris | reverse complement strand
CCCTTCCATTCAACCCTATTTCCCCTCACCTCCCCTCCACCCCCCATCTTTCACCCCCACTTCCTTCCCACTGTTGAGTTGTATTGTAAAATGTTCTTTTCCGTTCTCTAAATATGTCTGACATAGTGGGTTCTGGACTGTGGAGATGTTGTTTGGTAGTGAATCCTAGGGGAGGAAGATTGAATCCTGGTGCAGCAGGTGTACCAGAGACATTCCCACAGCTTGGCTGGTGTGCAGTGAGGGAACTCTGTCTTTAGGTACCATGGTGCGGTCCAGGGAAAACAGCTTGTGTTCCATGTATTTGAAGGAAAAGGAAGAAGGTGAATCTCAAGACAGATAACAGGATGATGGGAATTTTAGACTGAGAGATAGGACATTAAATAAATACAACTTACTGAACATGACTTCTGGTCCAGATACCAAGTATTGCAGTAAGGCTGATTTTAATGTATATTTTGGTGAAGTGTTTTGCAAACTCGCTTAACCAACTTTTGCCTTTGAAATTTACACTGGTTTCATTGGGAAGCACGTTCAGCCCTCCCTGAGCACGCCTAAAATATCCTTATATGTCCTGTCTGGCTACACCAGGGTGTCTCGAAATACAACATTATTGTGGTCGTGGAAAACATTGTTTTCCGAGGAAACACATCCTGATTCCAGTGTGTGTTCCATTATTGAAATAATATGTACTTGGTAGGTGGCTACCTTGCAAAATGCCGGGTATCCACAGTGAAAGGCTCTTGTTTCTTCATTATACTCCAGCTCACACTCTTTTCAGTGACAGAAGAATGCCTTAACACGGCAGATAAAATTTCTCAGCAAACGTTCCCACATGCACTTCCCAGACACGGCCACGTGGCGACAGTGCAAGACCATTGTTGTATTTAGCCGCCGGTAGTCCGTGTGACAACATGTGACTGCCAATATCAAAAGTTGTAAAAGAACTAAGGAATAGAGGTTTTAAAATGGCTTATTCTGTGATGCACAGGATTTCTGAGTCTATGTGGTGCTGTATAAATGATTCTAGATAAAGGAAAAACTAATACAGGAGTGTGGTCTTTAGATTAGCGGCATACCTGTGTTGGAGTAGAAAGCAAGTAGAGAAATGTGTTGTAATTTTGAAGTAGAAAGTTGTAGCAATAAGTAAGGAAAACTAATGAGATATTACTTATTCGAGCTACACTGCTTCATCGTCTGTAAATATCCTTCTCAGCCTAAGAGAAACATATGCTGTTGTCTTTGTGCTTTTTCCTAGTAGCTGCATATCTGCGTATGTCTGTATATTTCTGTTAAAACAGCAAAACCAATAACATAGGACTTACAAATGGAGTTATAAACTTGATGACACTTTTGACACAATATGCCTCTCATTCCTGGCTTTAAGCTGCCAATGATTTGATAAGGTAAAAATAAAGCAGAGAAGGATATATTTTCTGAATCTTGATATCCAGTGCAAAATAACTCAGGAATACCACTTTCAAGATGTAGATTGCTTAAAAGAATCTTTATACACAATTCCAAATCTCTCATGAGTACTTCTTTCAAGAAGTGTATTGTTTTCAGGGGTTTGGTAAAAGGGAGAAAAAAGTGAAAACTGTCGGGGATAGTTTGGCTCTATAAAGTCAGGAATGACTTCTCCTGTGACATCCCTTATTCACTGTGTGAATCTTTTGGCTCCTTGCAACTTTTTCAGATACCTAATTTGCATAAGTCTTCAGGGCTTGCTGTTTGCATTATACTTGTGTCTTGCACTAGGCATAGCTCCTAACATTTTGAAAGAAAATGCATCATTTTGAATACCGTAATTAATTCACTGGACAAGATCTCCATTCTCTGTAGTAAAGGTGCTTTCAGAATGTCACAAAATGGTAGGTGACAAGCAAGGAAGACTTGGGAAATAGGTGAGAGTGAAAGCTGCTCAGGAGAAATATTTGCCACTTTGCTTTTGCCATCCTTGTAAACCATTAAAAGTTGCTGCTGGTGAAGCTCATGTCTGGCTGTATGTGCATTTCCTAGTTGGATATGATTGTTGGAATAAAACTATAGGTGAAATCTTAATTATTTATAGGCCTCAAAGTAAGATCTTACATATTTAATTTTAGCCAGCTGCTTCAAAAATAGCCTGTGTCTCTTTTCAAAGTAGTGTAGTTAATAAAATGGGAAAAGTTGTAGGGAGACTTTACTATATAATTAAAGCAACTGTTAGGGGGAAAAGGCAGAGCAACCTTTGTTCTCAGAAGCTCCCTTCATGTTTGATGTAAAAGCTGTATATTTGCTTGTGCAAGTGTATTCTACTATATGATTTCTTCCATTAACAGCTTAACCTAGATGATAGGAAGCTCCAGCAGAGGAGGTGCATTATTGAACAGGTTGCTCACCAGTGCAGAGGAACTTACCGGAGTGGTCCAGTCTGGTGGTAGTCTGAGCTGCAGTAACCATGCTATGGTAGTAAATTCATGATCTCAAGGTATGTGTGCCAGGTGAAAATTATAGTCAAGATCTTAAACCTTAAGGAAGTGAACTTTCATGTGTTTAAGGAGCTAATGTCTGGAACACCCTGAGAAACTGCCTTCAGGGATAAGGGAGCAGAAGAGACTCTGCACCTATTTATTACCATTTTTCTTAGGGGACAGGAACTCTTGATTCCCATGTGCAAGAACTGCATTTTCACTGACAATTGCTCTTTCTGCTGCTGCAAGTCCCTGCATTTCAAGGGATGAACCTATTACCTACTGCAAGAGATCAGGCTCAAGACCATATGAGGAACCTAAAAATGTAGAAGTCCATAGGACCTAATGAGATGCATCCTAGAATCCTGCCAGATGTAGTTGCTAATCCAATAGCTTCACGTCCAAATAGAAACAAGTAATGAGTGGTCTTCCTCAGAGGCCCATATTGGAACCAATACCGTTCAATATCTTTATTAAGAACATAGACACTAGAATGGAGTGCACCCTTAGTGAGTTTACTAAGTGGTGCCACCAGGCTGAGTGGTGCAGGTGATATCCTAGAGGGAAGGAATGCCATCCAGAGGGACCTTGATAGGCTGGAGAATGGGTCCAATGTAAACACTGTGAAGTTCAACAAGGCCAGGTGCAAGGTCCTGTATCTGGATCCTATGATTTTTATGATGATTTTTATGATGAAGATGGTAAGACAGGAACACGTTATCCAGAGAAGTGGATGCCCCATGCCTAGAAGTCTTTAAAGTCAGGTTGGATGGGGCTTTGAGCAACCCAATCTGGTGAAAGATGATCCTGCCTAGGGCAGGAGGGTTGGACTAAATGCTATGTTAGGGTCCCATCTCATGCTACCCAGACTGCAATTCTGTGTCATTTGCTGAGAGAAACTGCAGTTTCCTACCCGTCTTTTGTGACTGGCCAGCTGAAATGGTATGGTATCGTCCTTGCATTTTCTGATTGGAATATGCAAGCAGGTGATGGGGTTCAGTAGATAATTGCATCTTTTTTCACAGATATGTTAGATCCTTGGTTGATTTTTATATCCCCCATGCACTAAAGATCTGCCATCTATGAGCACTTATGGGAGCAGTGTTTAATCCTTTAATTAACAATATACATGGAAAGGCAACACTGCAGCTGAACACTAATGTCTCTGTTACAGTGGTCAAAAATGTCAAATCTAAACCAGTGGTTTTTCTGTTCTGCAACTTGCACTTAATCAATCTAAAGTAGAAATCTAAAGAACAAAATACAAACATTTTATATTTGTTGTTCATTAAGCAGTTTATTAGAAAATATGTTCTTTAATCAAAGTCACAAACAGCACTTAAAACACCTCAACTTCCAGATAGTGCTATTACAAAGCTGAGAAAACCACAGAGTTTACATTGTTCCAGTCAAGGCAATCACAGACGAAATGTACTGAGCAAAATGGTGGGAATACAACTCTGTTAACATTTTTGCTAATTCTGGCATGGTCTATTCTGTCATGTTGCCTTTCCATGTATATTGTTAATTCAAGGATTAAACTACACTGCAGCTTAGTTTATTTTTATTCTTTCACAGAGAAGAAATATGGATGAGAGATGGAAAGGGGAAAATTAATTTGGGAACAGTCACTTTTCATTTATCTGGGACATCTAAATATATGATGAAGGCACTAGACCCCTAAGGAAATACAATGCAGCCTTGAGATGCCTGGCAATCCCAGAAAGAGGATGATCATGAAAGGCAATGCCTCTGTGTGCTGACCTGAAGGATTGCTCCAACTTCTGGCTTCTCTCACATGAAAGAAATCAGTCAGAAAGCCACAGATCTATTTTGTGTCTTCCCAGAACATGGGAGTTTCCACCTTGTTGCTCATTTCTGTCTCATTTGTGAAAATCACTGACTTTGTGCTATAGTGTTCATAGCTAAAACTAAAAGTCACTGGACTTCCTTTTCCTTCCTGCCCTGATGAGGACCTGAGCCAGACTGCTGAATCAAACAAGAGCTTGGACCATACTAAGCCTTACTCTCTATAGGAATCTGTTTTCGGAGTAGTTCAGCTGATTAAAATGATTTTAAAGTGGAGGTATTTTTGGTAAGATTTTATCACTGACAGAATTTCAGGAAAAATATTTTTACTAGTCAGCATTTGGATAGTCTTTAGATTCAGCATGTCTTTTAAAATGTTAAATACTCATTTGAGGTAATTTTGATACTCAGCTATTAGCTGATTTGTACATTTTGTATTTGGATAGAGCAGAGTGCCTCTGTGGGAAAAGAGGATTCACTCTTCCTATATATCCTGTTGCCAGCTTTCATGAGGCTACATTTGTAGGAGTATCACAAAAAATGCACACATAGAGGTATGAAGCAACTTGAGCTTACAAAAATTCTTTGTAACGTGTTCAGAATGTACCTCTGCTACTAAATGAAGGTAACTGACGTCCTAATAATTCCAGATCTTGACAGGGAAATGAGCAGAGTACTACTTGAGATTAGAAAGGAGACAGAACTACCTTCATAAGAGCTTTGTCTTGCTTCTAAGTGGGCACTTGCAATAAAGAGATTGTTAGCAGAGTTAAGAGCATTTTGCTTATTACAACTATTGCTGCTTTTTCCAGAAAACAGCAGATAGCTCTTGTAAATAGTACTCTTACACACACATGAAAACAAGGGGTTATTTCCTAATTGGCTTTTTTAGGCTGCTTTTAATGTGGAGTGTTAATGTATTTGTATCCATCAGAGTACTACGAGAACTAGGTGTGTAACTGATAATTTCTGTTTATATAATTGGGATGAGTTAGGGGTATTTCAAAGATGCTGACCAGAATGCTGAGCTTAACTGAAAGATTTTGAGTAGCTATGTGTAACAAGGGGTTATTTCCTAATTGGCTTTTTTAGGCTGCTTTTAATGTGGAGTGTTAATGTATTTGTATCCATCAGAGTACTACGAGAACTAGGTGTGTAACTGATAATTTCTGTTTATATAATTGGGATGAGTTAGGGGTATTTCAAAGATGCTGACCAGAATGCTGAGCTTAACTGAAAGATTTTGAGTAGCTATGTGTAAAAAGTTTATTAGGCTTCCCTACTTTTTTACATCTGACTGAATAGTTAATGAATGCTTCAGTTCTTTACCTGTCTGCCACTAGCATTTGGTGATCTATTTGATGTAGGTGAATTATTTTTGGCCATCTCTTCAGGGATGTAGTCATTACAAAAGTACAGAAAGAAGCAGTCAATTCCTCCTGGAATGTGCTGATCAGAAGGCCCAAGACAGCAGGAAGAGGCCTGTGTCAGATTGCCAAATGTCCTTGTAAAGCAGTTTATGCGGGTACCCCGTTTAACAATATTTAGGATGAGTCAGAGGTGCATTGGGAGTTTGGAAGGTATGTCACAAGCAAGCTCCTCTCTGATCTGACAACTTGCAGTTAGAGCAGCTTGGCAGTACTACTTTGAATTTGAGAATAAGGACTATCTAATTTGCAAACGGTCCTTGTTAGTCCCTGGTGAACAGCAGTGAGTAAGAAGGTTGCAAAATGCTCTCACATCATTTTAACATCCTTTCCCAATATATTTTTTTACTTTGGGGCACATTCTGCATCATGCCTTTTAGAGGAGCTATACTGACCACTCTGTATCTGCCTGTGCAATCTGTTACAACCATCTGTTTTGACAGCAACTTTCTGACATCAAGTTTCTGTAAATGACATCCAGTGCTATTAAGGAAAGAGAGTGACTGAGACTATCCAGCAAGACCAATGGCAACTGCATTTTTTTTAATCTAGGGAAGAATTTATTCCCTTGTTATGCTGGCAGAAATGAAAGAATATGATAGACCATGACTGGTACTTTTCTACAGTCACAAGTGAAAGCACAAAGCAAGGGTGATGAATAAAACATTAAAGCTAAGGTTTAGTGTATGGTTCTGATATGAAAATTTGTTCATAGTCTTTCCTGAAGATTAATTAATGCACAGGAAGCACAGCTGATTCCTGATTGCTCATACATGGTACAATTGGCAAGGTGGAAATAAACAAAATAATTAGACAAGCTTCAGTGTTACAGGAATGAAACTAACATTTGTTTATCAGTATTTCAGCTATACTTCTACTATCCTATGATTGAAATTCACTGTTAAGCAAAAGCTGGTCTCACCCTCCTGACATGGTAATTTGACTGGGGTATGCAGTGGGCCTTGGATAGTACCTAGTATAAGTGTTCCATGGGCCACAGTGTCTGTTTGTTTGAACCCCCTGTAATGAACAGCCTTGTTACTGTGATCCGATGCTGTGAACAATATATATTGGAATTCTCCAAGTGCTTTTTGGTTCTGTTTCTTTCCATTGGTTAAGCTGTTGAAGCAGTTCTTCTGGCTTGCAATGTAAAAAAGAATTGTGTTTATTTTGCTAAATAGATTTGATGCACTGACTGTTGTTTTGTAGGCTCTGAACTATTGTCCCTTTGTAAGGCTGTGTATCGTTACTGCAACACCAGAGACAGAGTGAACCTCCACTGACAAAAGGTAATTTCAGCTCCTGTCCTGTCTTTCCTCTAAGGAAAATTTTGCATCCTTTCCAGAAAGTGATAACCTTCAACTGAGTTCTGTAATGACTTTGTGCTTATAAACTGAGTCCTTGTAAGATGGAAACGAGTGGTTAGGACAGGCAGATAGATAGGTAACCTGATTAATAAATAATTGGGTTGTATAAGCTTCTCACAAATGTTATCATGACTTGCCTATCAGAACTGTCAGATCTTCCTTTCAGTGCATTATTCTCCTTGTAAATATGAGAGTTTAACTTCATTATATACTTTTCATGCCTCTGTTTTCTTTCTGTGAAGACAGTCCTTTTTGCTCTTCATTAGGAAATCAAACTCAGAAGTAACTTCTTTTTTTTGTCATTGTTGATATTTTTTGACACCATGTAGTGATTCACCATGTAGTGACACATTTACAATCACCTGAAATCCTAACAGGGAAACCCTGAAATGAGCATAAAAATCAGACAGTCTTATTAAGATTTGAATTTGTCTCTTATACTTACGCATGAACTGAGTTCTAAATGTGAGTTAAAAAAAAATTTAAAGTTATATACTTTTTTTCTGTAAACTGTTCCGCTTTTTTCCAACTTAAGAAAATTTGGTGTTTCATGAGAAGTTGCATGATACCCAAATAACACAAAATTTAAATGAGTTTATGCAAAAGAATGTAAAAGAATGTTGGATAATTGTGTTGAGGGGTGATTCTTCATAACATTAACCTGATTCTAGTCAAACTAATGAGATTTTAAGGTGTATCTTTAATATCCAATAGCTTGTTCACACAGAAATGAATACTCACTCAGAACACAGGCACTTCAGGAATCACTTTTTGTGTTACTCTTCCACATATATTCAGTGAGTCTACTACTTCTGCTCTATGATCCTCCTTTCAAATGTAGGGGGATGACCTATTTTTGAGAAACATCAAGTCAGAAGTGAGGAACCTGGGCAAGGAGTGATGTTCATGCTTACTCTGACATAGTGTTCCAACACAGGCAATGACATGGTAAGGCTGGCTTTTAAAGATTAGTAGAGTAACAGGACTTTCTATGCTTCATTTTCAATACTGACAGCCAAAACAGCTTTCACTCTTACTCATGATACTGTTCATCCCTCTGAAGATATTGAAATTTCAGCTTATGTTTTAAATGTTCCCAAAGATAAACACTCTTTAACAGGAAGCTAAAACATTGTCCAGTTAAATCTTCTAAGAAAGGTCAAGAAAGATGTTGGGTATCTTCCCGTGATAGTGAATTAGATGCGTCACACTTGAGAATTCAGTTTGTAATACTACAGTTGTTGGAAGCATTCTATTTGTTTCCTAATTTTAAGTCCTACAATCATATATGTTGCTTACATATATTTTCCAAGACATTCACGTTTGTTTCACTCATTTCTTTGTGGATCTCTTCTGTCCCTATGCCACTGACTTTTTCACTGTGTAACTTAGTGTCTGGAGTTGCACTTATGATTGTGTTAGTCTTTTAAGCAAGAGAATCATGCAGAAGAAAGTAAGGGATATTTGAGGTTTGGTTTGATTTCGATTGGTATTTTTGTTTGTTTGGGGTTTTTGGTGGGTTTTCTTCTTTGTTCGCGTATTTGTTTGTTTCGGGTTTTTTGGTGGTAAAAAAAAAGGTGCAATGAGCTAGTTTCCAGACACTGGGATAGCCATTATGACTTTGAGTCAGACTTTCTGTGTTACTTCGGGAAAATCACAGGACCTCCAGAAATGCAGCCATGGGATTTGTTAGCCAAAACCAGCAGTTCATGTACCCCATGACAGATGCCTTCTCAGTTGTGCTGATACAGCTGAGGGTACAAGTCCAGAGCAGTTTAATCCTATTCCCCATCTGGGCTGTCACAGATCTTACCTGCCCCTCTTTGTACTTTCTGGTCCTTTTTCTTGTGCCAGTAACCACACTGATACCATTGCACAATGAACTAGGAGGTGACTAGTGTAAAAAAATTTACTACAGTCATATATATATATAATATATACCTTTTTTTATTCTGTTTGCTTCTCACGCTGTCTTCCCACACAGAGCCAGTGCAGACGAGGAGGTGAGAAGATGAGCCAGGAGAGGAGTTTCCAAGAGTTCAAATGCCTGAGCTACTGCAGCACCATACTGCCACCTTTGCCTGAGGTGTAAAGAATATATAATACATGTAATATAAACCTGTGTAATTTACTATTTCTCTAAAACCTGGAAATATTGGAGTAAGGTAGACTATTAAGTCTCACTAAATGATTGATAAAGCCAAGTGCAGGTGGCAAATTGTGGCCTCCCACTTTTCATTTGTTCTCTATTTCCTCATAAACAGATTTCATAGCATCATAGAATGGTCTGGGTTTGAAAGGACCTTAAAGGTCACCTAGTTCCAACCCTTCTGCCATGTGCAGGGACACGTTTCATTTACCCCACGTTGCTCAGAGTCCCACCCAACCTGGTCTTGAACACTTCCAGAGATGAGGTATACACAACTTCTCTGGGCAACCTGTGCCAGTGCCTTACCACTCCCACAGAATTTCTTCCTAATATCTAAACCTGCTGCCTTCAGTTTAAATCTAGTCCCCCTTGTCCTATCACAGAAGGTGATGTCCATTCATTTCCTTATGCCAAAATCAGCCCTGAAAATCATAGGATTGTAGAGAAATGTAGAATGAATTGCTTGAGTTGTGGATAGTTGGGTGATTCAGAAACTGTGCATTCCTCACAGATCCATTTTTTTATTTTGTATCTTTATTGTGACACTGTCATTAAATTAATTATCTTTTGTGTGATGGCCAAAGAGGGAAAAAGTACGTCAAATTCCTGGTTCCTTGTTTTTTACTGAAGAAAGAAGAGTGAAAGGAGTCAAAACAGTCAGTGTTGACTCCTTTGAGTCAAAACAGTCAGTGTTGACCAAGGGATCAGGGCACATGGCTGGGTAAGTTGGAAGGCACCCATGAGGATCATCGAATCCCATGCTTGGCCCTGCACAGGACATCCCCAACAATCACACCATGTGCTTGGCAGCATCGTCCAAGTGTTTCTTGAACTCTGTCAGGCTTGGTGCTGTGACCGCTTCCTTGGGGAGCTGTTCCAGTGCCCAGCCACCCTCTGGGTGAAGAAGCTTTTTCTAATATTTAACCTAAACCTCTCCTGACACAACTTCAGGCCATTCCCTCAGGTCCTGTCACTGGTTGCCAGAGATAAGAGGTCAGTTCCTGCCCCTCCACTTCCTTTCATGAGGAAGTTGTATACACTGATGAGGTCTCCCCTCAGTCTCCTTTTCTCCAGGCTGAACAGATGAAGTGACCTCAGACACTTCTCATATGACTTGCCCTCAAGGCCCTTCATCATCCTCATTACCCTCCTTGGCACACTGTCTAATAGCTTTATATTCTTTTTGTATTTTGGTGCCCAAAACAGCACACAGTATTCAAGGTGAGGCACAGAGCAGAGCAGGACAATCATCTCCAGCACACCAGCACAGAGCAGAGCAGGACAATCACCTCCCTTGACCTGATAGCAATGCCTTGCCTGATGCACCCCAGGACAGGGTTGGCCCTTCTGACTGCCAGGGCACACTGCCAACTTATATTCAACTTGCCATCAACCAGAATCTCCAGGTCCCTTTCTGTGGCACTACTTTCCAGCCTCTCATCCCCCAGTCTGTCTATACAACCAGGGTTGCACTGTCCTAGGTGCAGAATCTGGCAGTTGCCTTTGTTAAACTTCATACATGCTCGGGCCTCTAATTTATCAAGGCCTCTCTGCAAGGCCTCTCTGCCTTCAAGGGAGTCAACAGCTCCTCTCAATTTTTTTTTTTTTCATCTGCAAACTTGCTTAATAGTCCTTCAAGTCTTGTGTCCAAGTCATTTATGAAAATAGTGGAGAGCATTGGTCCTAAAATGGAGCCCTGCAGAACTCACTAGTGAACCTAATATTCTCCTTTTGCTTTCTAGTGATTTTGAGTCATTTGCACCAACCTTTTTGTAGATCACATCAAGGTTCTTAGCTCCATGTTACAGGGGCTGTTTCTCTTCAAACTTTTGTACAGTGTGCAGCACATGAGGGCAGTAGTAGCGACCTGTCTATACAAATTGCCAGATTAAATACCTGTCTGTTTCCTGGAAACTCAGTCACTATTTGACTAGATGATGACTGCTAAAGTAGTGCTAGTGTTCAGGTTAGGCTGAATCCTTAATCCCTTGCAAAATACTTCTGTGCAAGAGTAGTCATAGGGAGTGCATCTGGGTAGTTCTCTACCTTATTTGGTTGGCATTTTCTGTTAAATAGCTTTGGTTATGTAACTTTTCTCAAGCCCCACCTGCCCTTACTTCCTCTATTTAAGATGAAAGTTCTTTCATTAATCTTTTTCTTCCAGAGATCTGGAAAACTGGTGAACTCTGCTTTCCATTGAGGACACCTGACTGTGGCATCAGTGTGCAGGTCCTGATCTAACTAATTGTGCACTTCCTAAGTCGTGGGTAGCCATTAGGTGAACTGCACTTAAAATGAAACATGTGCATTTCTGAATTGCACTTTCAAATGTCAGAGTAATTTTACCTCAGAAACCCTTATTCTTAAAAAAGAAAAAATCTATTTTACAAGGAAGATTTCTAGGAATTTCTGAGTGGATCTGTAATGCAGGTTTCTTTGGTTAGGTCAGTCCTTATGAATGTTTTTTCTTGCATTTTGTCAGTGTGAAAGAATGTGTCACTTAGCCTTTTTTCCTTCTTTGCCTCAGGGAGCAATAATGTAATATACAACCTTTTTTACTTCTTTGCCTCAGGGGTCAATAATGTAATATACTGTATATCTTGAAGTTATGTCTTGCCTGTCAGAATTTGTTCTAGATCACTAGTTTTCCTGCTCATGATGGGGTTAAATTACAAATAAGTGAAAAATGTCTCAGCTGCCAGATGCAGTAATAAAGTTCAATGGGAAAGAAAGGTGTTAAATTGACCGTGATTCCTAATATTTTTTTTTTACCTCCTTTGGGCTAATTTCTGAATGAATAAAAATCTTTTTTAAAGGATATTACATAACAGAATAATTCTAATTTTCATTTCACACATTTTGTGCCCTCAGCTGTTTGAAATGATCAAGGTGTCTTTCATAATTGTTCATATTAGTCAACAACAGAGAGAAGGACAGAAACCAGAATTTTTAGGGTCTGGGAAGGAAGGAGATGGAGATAAATATTTCTTAAAGAGCATAATGCTGGAGACATACTTACTCAAGATAAGGGTTGATAGATATGTGTAAGGAGGACCTAATTCTTCTTTCTGGCTTCTGGATATCTTTATTTCGTAAGACAGAGTGCAGAGGTAATCTGATCTGCACCAATGTCTACACACCTGTGGAAAAATTTGACCTTTAGAGAAGTATTTTTGTGTGAACTAGATTAACAAAGCAAAAGTTGAAGAGAGTGAAAGATTCTCTGATTTCTGATTGAGAATTGTTGCCTGGCCACTTGAAGTGACAACCTCATGTTGTCTTTGAAATATGATAATAAAGGCACAAAGACAAAGGTCCTTTTTACAATTTTGTTTTCAGAACTGACAATGGACACATCTTAAGTACATTTGTAAAGTGAAGGAAACACAGTATTTTTGTTATGTGTAGGTGGAGCAAAACAACCTTGTGATGGAACTAATATTACTTCCATGTGCACTATAGCTGCTTTTGTGGACAAATAGCCAGCTGTAAATTTTAATTATAATTTTTACATTTGTAGTGATATACTATATTGTTACTATTCTTGACATCCAACTATAAAATGTAAGGCTGTAAAAGTCACAGTAATTTACACAGCTCTGCATGGTGTTCCTAGTACTGCATAATATTCATTATAAATTACCTAGAAAGATGAATTCGACCCAGTGCTCCACAACTTCATTTGGGACCAGATCTATAGGAGACAGGGAATACATTAGAGGGGTGCCTTTCACACAGAGGGAATTTGGCAGGGAGAGAACTGCAGTGGATCTGCCTGCTTTCTGCTGAGGTGGTTCTGGCTCACTAATGAATTGAGTGATTACTGACTTCTGTGTGCTGACAGAAATGCAAAATGAGGGAGAATAAGATGCTTTTTACTTGTTCTCTCTGCCTTCACAGAATAAACAAGACTTTGTGGGCAGAGAAAAACTGTGTTGATTTTTGAGGGGTAGGTGATCTAAGCTTTGTTTCTCTAGACATGTCTGTATGGTGATACTGGTTTGCAACTTAGGTTGGTGTGTCCTCCTCATCCATGCTGCTGATGTGCTGGCATTCATACTAATTAGTCTGCAGCCAGCAAGGGACATCAGAGGACACTTCGAGTAATAAAGTCAAGAATTCAATGCTCTTATCTAGCTAATAAGACAACTTCTGCAGGTGTTAAATAATTGGGAATTCCAGATGTCTGTTAGACATCAAACAGAAGAGAACAGTAACAGAAAAAAACCTATTCTGATCTGTGTGTGTTGTGCCTGTTTTTCTGAAAGGATGCTTCATAAATACAGATTTGTATATGCAAACAACTCATTATTCTTATGAAAACATTGCCCATAAAACCAGCTTGACCTCAGTGCTCTGAAACCTCTGACTTAATATAAATCAGACTGTGTGTGCCTTGCTTTATTTTCAAATAGCCAGTTTTTGATCTCATTGGAACTTTTCTGCACCTCATTCCTATAAATGTTTTCTTTGAATATTTCAGCAGCTCTTCACTGTCGTGGTTTAAACCCAGCCAGCAACCAAGTACCTTGAGACACCTATTCTCTCCCTCACGCCCTCACCAGTGGGGTGGGGGAGAGAATTGGAAGGGTAAAAGCTAGAAAACTCGTGGGATGAGATAAGGACAGTTTGATAGGGAAAGCAAAAGCCACACACACAAGCAAGGCAAAGCAATAAATTAATCCACTGCTTCCCATGGGCAGGAGGTGTTCAGCCTTCTCCAGGAGACCAGGGCCCCATCATGCAGAAAAGTTGCTTAGGAGCATAAGTGCCATCACTTCCTCCTTCTTCCCCCCACTTTATATACTGAGCATGATGTCATATGGTATGGAATACCCCTTGAATTAGTTAGGGTCAGCTGTCCCAGCTGTGTTTCCTCTCAGTTTCCCATGCACCTCCAGCCTCCTCACTAGTGGGGCAGTGCAAAGAGCAGAAAGGGCTTGGTTCTGTGTAAGCTCTGCTCAAGAACAGTACAAAAAATAATCTCTATTATCCCTACATTGTTCAACACAAATGCAAAACACAACCCCATACTAGTCACTGTGAAGAAAATTAACTTGACCTCAGTCAAAACCATCACAGAATATCTTTAGTCCAATGATCTGGTCCAATTTTTTTGGAAACTGCATTAATTAACCTTTTCTAAACAAGCTGTCTAATTATACTGGATAAATCTAAGAATACAGTGTGTAAGGTTATCTTTGTTCTATCCTCTGTGATATTTTTCTTTTCCAGTGTCATTTCTTCAGCCAACAAGTATGTAAAACTTTTCAAGATACATTTCTAATCTCATGTATTGGAATAGGCTGTTACTCAGCTGCCTGAGTACTCTGTTCCTGAAAGTGGCCAATGCTTATGAAAAAGTTAAGAAAGGTAGGGAGGAATGCGGCGATACTTCCTCAACATGCTTTTCCATCATGGACTTTCTGGTGTAGAAGAACTCTGATTTGGGGCTTTTTGACTCCATTAAATTTTTTTTTTTCTTCCAATGGATTTGTCCAATTTAGTTTTGGATTTTCATATGTCTCAGTTATCCGCAATATTTTGCAGCAGTGAATTTCTGAGACCATTAGCATTTCTTTCTGAATGGGACTGAAGTTTCATTTGCACTTCCCCCTGACACTTTTAAAGAGCAGATTGAATCAATATATTGATTTCAATAAAGCTCTTTTATTTTTTTTTTGGTCTATAAATTCTCCCTACATATGACATAAAAGGGACATAAAAGAATCAGGGCAGCACATATCTACAAGATGGATATTATGATGCCTGAATTCCACTTTCAAATCTTGCCTATAAATTTGAATTAAGATATATTTTCTTACACAATTTAATGTCTATTCATTGTAGACCTTCATAACTACCCTTATATTAATCAAGGCATTTATCTCGTCAACCCTCTTTTCCCATTATTTTCTAAGCAATGACATTTTTTTCCCCCAGAATTTATTTCTGTGTTTTGGAGATGTCATTTTGCTGTTTAGCAGTATTTAAAAAAAAGGAATATTTCTTCTCTGCTTTCTAGTTGAGAGCACAACAAAACACCATCATGTTAATATATAATTTCCTCATGGGTCCATATCAAGAAAACTGTGTGCAGTTCAGACAAAAGAGAACATCTGCCCAGCAACTTAACAATAATACCTCAGCAATGATGAACAAAGGCACAGAGTTGCTTCTGTACAAGAAGAAAGTAGAAATCTGTTATGAATAAGAAAGAGGCCAATAAAATCTTGATTTACTATGAAAAATGGTGAATTTACCCTATTACACATAATAAAGATACCTAAAGGTTTTAAAAGTTGTGGGTTTTTTAATTGTTTATTAGAAGCATTTTACCACCTACTTAACAGACTTGTATCTTTGTATTTTGACTTTGTGAGAGGTTAGGAAACAAATTAAAGGCTATAAATTAACATAGCACCACTTCTGATCATGTTTTGTGTTCAAGAATTGTAAAAGACCGAAGAAACAATTAAGTAAGGCTTTGCAAGCATTCAAGTTCAGTAGCCAAACTATTGAAGCAGGTTTAGAATAGGTCCTGAAAACTCTTACATTTTTTTAGATTAGCTTTTCCTCCCCTAAATGAAAGAGGTTAAATATTCACGTGATTAATTCTGCAAAATTCCCAGATCTTCTTGTCCTTGGGGACATTGTCACTAGTATCTAAACTGTATTCCAAAGTTTTGCCTTTATGTGCTTTGTCCATTCATTTCACTGTGTGCACTGAGTCAGAGTTTTTCCATTGACTCATTTGTTTTTTTAGACTATGAATTTATAGACCTATGAATTTACAGAGTTGCAATCTGCAGCTGAAAGATAACTATAACCAGCTAGAAAATGTTAGTAATGTTTTAGAGACCCAAAATCCTCAGGTTACTGTAATGCATCAACTTTAAGCAGAAGCTAGGCCAGTTTACTCCAGGTTTTAACATTCCAGTGCTGCAAATTATGCTGCATAAGCCAAAAATTGCCGGTGGACTGGGACCTTCTTGCTGCAAATCCTTATACCTAGAAACTCTTATCACAGAAAGAAAGGACAGCATGCATGCAAGCTGGTAATTGTGCTTCCCTCCTGCAGGGATGGTGGTCCAGTCCTGTGTTTGCTGCTAAGATTGGCTTTAGGTCAGCTCTGTGTTCTGGTGTGTCTTCATGTTTGTGTGTGAGTTGTGTGGGAAAAAAAGCAAATGTAATAAGCTGTTGCTTTTTCCAATTTCTTTTTGGTTTGGTTTGGTTTGGGTTGGGTTTTTTTTTAGCCTGAGTGAATGCATTTAATTACTAAGATCCAACACCTGTAATACAGAAAGTAGGTGCTATTATCCTGTGTTCAATTTTGTTTTGTTAAATGTAGGTTTTTGAAGTAGGGCCTTTGGTGTCCTGTGTTTTATAAATCGCCATGTATATTCACAGCAATGTAGAAATTCTTATTTGCAACAGAAGAGGAAACAGCAAAAAAGGGCTGTGAGAAGATCTGTGCCCCTGGAAGCACTAAATCTAGCACAAGGATTCCTAAAAGTTCTCAAGAACATGAGCATTTCCAATATCTAGAGTTAATGCTCTTGCATGGTTTTCAGCTGATATTTTCCAGAGTTCACAGTCCAAAATGAATAATCTTTGGGGATTGAAAGAAAATTTTTTTGTTTCCAAGTGAGGATCTAAGTATCTCAAAAACAATTTTCCAAACAGAAATAAATCTATTTATAGATGGCTATGTATCAGCTTCATTTACTCTGTTTTGTGTATTGCTTACTATTTGCAACTGCAAAGAAGATGCTGGACTGCTACAAAGGGACTTGATTTTTAAGGATCTTGAAACATATTATAGTTGTAAACAAGCAGCTATATGCTTTAGAACTCTGTAATTGGTTTAATGTGCTTAAAAGGTGTTGTGTTTATCTAGTCCAAGGAAAGCTGCCCTTCCTCTCTCCTTGCCTTCCAAGAAAAGGCAAATCTACAGGAGAAAATAGCAACGACATCTGCTGCTTCAGCTAGCTACAAAGTGTGAAAGACACATGAACTCTAGAGTCTGCCTTAATGTTAAGTTGATTACATCTTCTCATATATCAGAAGTCCTTTAAAGGCCTTTGGGAAATGCTGTGCAAATTGGCTTTCTCTCTCCCAGAAAAATAATTCTCTTTGTTTGGGCAAGTGGAAGGAGAAAGCTGCCAGCATGCATGTGCCTTAGAGACATGTGACTGTCTCTGGGGTTGACTGTAAACTTACGCGGACTATGTAATGCCCTGGTCTGCTCAGTGGGTTGTGGGGAAGGTAATTTTGAATTACTCTGGGCAGTGCGTGGGAGAAAAAAGTCAATTCTTCGGAGGTTCGAAAAGAAATAAGTTTTACTTGTGAACTTTGGGTCACCAGTGTGGAATAAAACACTTGGCAAAAGGAAAAGTCAGTAAACTTCACAGCATTCAAACATTCTATGCAAACTTTAACTCAGGACATCCTGAAAGAACAAAGCCCTTACCTAGGCACTGATCACAGCACTTAGAGTACTTAAGGGGATACTGCTCAGTGGGCTTGTAACTTATATGTTGCAAAGGAACAAAGAAGAGAGAAAAAGAGAAAAGTAGAAAGAAAGAGGAGTAGATAGTCACCACCCGTGGATCCAGCATGGTCCCATCAGCTTTCAACCCAGGGCAGTGGCAGACGCCATGTGGAGCAAGGAGAAAAAGAGAAAAGTAGAAAGAAAGAGGAGTAGATAGTCACCACCCGTGGATCCAGCATGGTCCCATCAGCTTTCAACCCAGGGCAGTGGCAGACGCCATGTGGAGCAAGTCTCACTGTCCTTTTATCCGTTCCCCTCGCCTAGGGCCCGTCCCAGCTTGAGCTCACACCTGTGCTGCACTTTATCCAAGCTGCTTTGGCACCCATCTCGGGACTTGCAGCAAGGCCACGTGGTCAACCTCACATCAGAGCCATGTGGCCACCGAGGCCATTCCAGTGCAGACCAGCGGTTACCTGCTGAGGCTCAAGGGGCTGGGGGGAGCAGTTGCTCCCAAACCTATGCAGAACTCGACCTGTTCCCCCACTGCTTTCCCAGTTGGTTGTTTTGAGCCAGACAACTTTTCCTCCGGTCCCCGACAGACTAGAGTCGTGGTGAAGTACTAAAGAACAATACTCTTTCAAATCTGCTGAGAGATCTCTGTAAAATAAACCTGTTGTCTTTCCTTAGGTATGTAGGTGGGCAACAGAAGTATGTAGACTAGGAAAAAGAATGCTCTGTTGGCAGGGTCTCCATTTTGACACCACTCTGTAGGTATAATGTCACATGAAGGAAGACATTTATTTAGGCTGTCTTTGATCTCATTCATGCTGTTTTTTTCATAGACAAAATATCTTCCAATATATTTTTTCAGTTGCATTTAGTCTCTAAACATTGTCTTTTCTCTTGCCTCTGTATACTGAGTTTTTAGGTTTACAATTTGCAAAGCAGGAAGTTCTCCCTACTGAAAGAATCCCTTATGTAATGGTGAATACAGATTTGCTGACATAATTATATATGCATCCAACAGCTTTGATAGCAAAACTTGCATTGATTTTGATGTTAGTAAGCTAGTCCCTTTGTGATGACCTCAATAGTGGAGTGTTTTTCATTGAGTTGGGTTCAAAACCCAGTTGTTGATGGTGAATACCAACTGAGATAATGAAACAAATTATCTTTAAAAAATACATTTGATAAAACATGAAATTATCTTAAATTGCTATTTTGTGTTTACACTTCTTGTTTTCGAGTGGCAGTGAGATACCTACTAATGTCTATGAAGCCTAGGATGAGGCTTGAAGTTAAGAGATGAGTGTGGATCGGTACATGAATCTCAGCCATTGAAGTGTAAATGTAAAAATATCTGGTAGTGCTTTTTCTTAGTAACAGACAGAAATTTATATGCATCCTGTGTTACAGCATCAACTTTCCTACTGATTTTATTTATAGTTCCAATATCTCCTGCTTCTATAGAGCTCAGCAATATATTCAATCTGCATCAGAACATCTGCAGGTCTTGTGGGTGCTTTCATGTGGGGTTTTGGTCAAAATCCATCTGCCTTCCAAGAGCTGCTTAGATTATTGTTTGTTAGAGGATTGCTTTGTTTTCTAGGCACTATCAGATATGAGCAACTTGGAAATGGTAAGATGATGTGTGAGGAAAAGCTCCAAATGAGAAGTGACTACTTGCATGGGGATCACGGACAGCAGCACTTCCTTATGTCAGAAAGAGTTCAGCATGCTCAGACAGACTTCATGAAAAAAATGTTTTTCTCCCTTACTGCTTCTTGAACATCAGGTGCTGTCTTGTCACAGTTGTTACTATAGTTGTACAGCTCTTTAAATTTGTCATGATCTGGACAGACAGCACCTACTCCAGTAAGAGGCCCAGTAGCTTTAGCCAAGTGCTTCCTTGGTCTAGTATTTTACTGTATTTTGTATCTATATCTCTTAAAAGGGACCAGGATAGCAGTTTTGAGTTAGAAAAAGCACGATGGGTAAGACAGAAAATGAGTGAGCATATGCAGAGGGGGAAAACTTCTCTCTTGGACAAGAGAGAAGTCCTAAGAAAGCAACACATCATGAATCGGCATAGAGGAGAAAAGGTGAGAGGGATTATGACGATGATACCAATGCGTCTTACAAGTAGATTTCCAGTCTTTCCAGTATTGTTTTAGGGACTTTTCAGAAAGGGTTGGTTGCTGAGAGTTTTGCTGAGGGCAGTGTGAACTCTTGCACAGTCACCAGTCTTCTCAGGGTACTAGTGGATGATAAGACAGAGGGCAATAAGAGAAGGCAATACTTGTGTGCACTGAAGATGCTACTTGACAGGGCTTTGCAAGCAGTACTTGGAACAGACAGTGGCTAGGGGTGATAGACCCTGGACTTCTCAGAAGGCTACCATCTTGGTTGGGGCACAGCCAGCCAGTTACAGAGGATTGATGTATTTGGAAAAATCATTTGAGCTTCTCTTCATGTGTGGTGTAATTAAAGTCTAGCCACTCATGGTGAGGACTGAAACAGATAGTGGGAGGGCTTGCAAAATCATATAACCATAGAATACAGTAATTTAGGTTGGAAAAGACCTTTAAAATCATTGAGTCTAACCATTAACCCAACACTGCCAAGTCCATCACTAAATCAGAACCCTTAGTGCCACATCCACATGTATTTTAAATACCTCCAGGGGTGGTAACTCCACCAGTCCCCTGGACAGCCTGTTCCAGTGCTTGGTAATCCATTCTGTGAGGAAATTTTTCCAGTCTAAATCTCCCTAGTGCAAATTGAGGCAGTTTCCTCTTGTCCTGTCACTTGTGATTTGGAAGAGGAGACTGACCCCCACCTCACTACCACCTCATTTCAGATAGTTGTAGAGAGCAATAAGGTCTCCCTTGAAGGAGGGATATCCCTGTCTCCAGGCTGAACAACCCCAGCTCCTTCAACTGGTCCTCATAAGACTTGTGTTCTAGATCCTTCACCAGCTCCACTGCCATTCTGTGTACAGGCTCCAGCACCTCAATGTCTTTCTTGTAGTGAGGGGCTCAAGAGCCATTAAGCACATATTGAATCCAGGCTTGGATCTTAGCTTCTTACAATAAACAAATTCTTGTGTCCTCTGGAGTCTACTCTGCTCTTGCTGTGTGGATTTATGAGACAATTTTTGGCCTGCCGATTGAATGCCACCACCTTTAATGGATGCCCAGAACAGGGCAATGCCACTGGTGAGACTCCAGCCAGCATGTTGGGTTCATCCAGGGGCTGGCTCAAATGTCTCTGCATGAACACAGATAGTATGGCAATAAACAAGGGGAACTAGTGACAAGCGTACAACTGTGTAAATGTGACATTGTGGGTATCACATAGACATGGTGAGATGACTCCTATGGCTGGAGCATTGGAATACAAGGGTTTAAGCTTTACAGGAAAGACAGGCTGTGAGGAGATGAGGAGAAGGAGTAGCCCTGTCTGTCAGAGAACAACTGGAAAGTGTGAAGCTCAGCCTAGGGACAGGTGAGGAATTAGTTGAGAGCCTGTGGATCAAGATTAAGGGCAGGGTTGGAGCAGGGGATGTTATAGTGGGGGTCTGCTACAGACCACCTGATCAGGAGTAGGGTGTGGATGAAGGTCTCTATAGACAGATACAATTAGCCTCAAGCTCGCAAAGCCTAGTCCTCGTGGGGGATTTCAATCAACCCAATATCTGTTGGGAGAGCAGCACGGCAGGGCATAGGCAATTCCAGAGGTTCCTTAGATATGTTAATGATAACTTCCTTACACA
>NW_008679614.1:0-32156 GCF_000695815.1 Acanthisitta chloris | reverse complement strand
GGGAAGGGGAAGGGGAAGGGGAAGGGGCTCCGGCCTCGGGCGTCCCTACGATGCGCTTGTACCGAGCGGAGAGCTTGGCGAGATGCCACGGTTTGGAAAGGGAAGTCAGGAGCCTTCCCTGCACAACATAAACCTGACCTCTTTGGTCTGCTGGCAGGTAAAGTAGTTTTGCTGCCCTTGTGTTTGCCTTTGGTACCATCTTAAGTCCCTCTGGAGCCACGGTGGCAGCAGCGTTTAGGGTGCCAGGGCGCTCTTGTACATCTCTTCATCGGTAGTGGTTTCACAGATGAATTAGGCGGTCCTAAATGACTTGGATATGGTGAGCGCTGATCAGATCTAAAGTGGCCCCGTGGTGAGAGCTCCTCGTTGAATGCGTAATCAACTGCAAATACGCATATCAAAAGGTTTTTGACTGCTGAGGACCTGAGTGTTGCCACAGTGCTTCAGAGAACCGCTGGGAACATAGCCTTCCCCTTCATCTAGAAGAGGGTACTTGATTTTGGTGAGAGGAGAAAAAAGAAGGGAGGATGTGCTGCTACTGCTGTTTATGTGTAATGGTGTTCCTCAAGGCATCTGTTATTGTCCTATTATTGCTTGCATGTTGGACAGTCAGTGCAAAACAGGCGTTTTGAAATATGGCTGCTAAAACGTGAGATGTTTGGTGTAGAGGGATTTTGCCATGTTAATTGGTATACCGATGGAGGCTGTAAGGAAATTCTCAGCATGCACAGCATCATTAGAGATGAGGAATCGATGCAGTTGTGTACTGTAGTACAGTAGTACAGAGATGGGAGGAGGAGTGTCCTACCAGGTTAAAGTAGGTACTGCAGGTCAAAGTGCATGGATTAAGTGTCATTTCTGTCTGGTCCAAGGAAATGGACTCAGTAAAATCTTTGTCACCTGCCGAGACAGTGTGGTTTTGATTTGTCAGTGAAGATACAATGCTGGTAAAAGCAGAGCTGCAGCAACATGTTATTAGAAATAGGTAAAGAATCCAGTATGTTCAGTGGGTTTCACTTTTCAGCTGGGGGTTTTGGCCTTTCATTTGGCTTTAATTTACTTATCTCTTTACCATGAAAGGAAAAAGCATTGCAAATGATTGTATGAAATAACTCAGTTCACTGGAAGAGGATTTAAACAAGCTTTCATTTCTTTCGTTACTTGTGTTTTAGTTTGTTTTATATGACTGCCTGTGCCTGACTGTAGTCTCTCTTCCTAGAAACCCCAGCTGGTGGCCAGCAATGACCGTTTCTGCCGCTTTCTCGAGGAATATTGCCCTGTTGTGACGGAAACTTACTATCCCACGATTTGGTGCTGGGAAGGTCGGGTACAGACACTCCTGCGTCCCTTTATCACATCTAGACCCCAAGTACAGTACAGGAAGTAAGTGCCTTTGTTCAGGGAAGTGACTGATTTGGTAACCAGCTGTTACCTTACTCTGACTGTGTCACAGCTACCATCATTGCTCAAGTTTGTGCCTATATTTTTTTTGCTTTATGCCCACCTTTAAAACCCCGTCATAGACTTGCAACCATCTTCATCCTGGATTCAATACACAGTAGGTTTAGAAGGTCAGTATTGTCAACAGGCCGTATTTTAGCTCAGAGAGTTTTGGAGCACTGAAGTATTGGTGACAATATAGGAATTGATGTGGTTATATGTTCACAGGATTACACAGTGGATGAGGTCAGAAAAGATCTCTGGGGTCACCTTGTCCAACTCCTCTGCTCAAGCAGGGTCACCTAGAGCCAGTTGCCCCAGATCATGTCCAGATGGCTTTTGGATTTTCCTAAGGATGGTGAATGCACAACACCCCTGGGCAACCTGTGCCAGTGCTCAGTCACGCTCACATTGAAAAGCTATTTCCTGATGTTCAGAGGGAACCTCCTGCGTTTCAGGTTGTGCCCATTGCCTCTTGTTCTGTCAGTGGGCACCACTGAAAGGAGCCTGGCTCCATCCTCTTTGCACCCTCCCTTCAGGTATGTAAATGCTTTGATAAGTTCCCACTGAGCGTTTTTTTCTCCAGGCTGAGCAGTCCCAGCTCTCCTAGCCTTTACTCATAGTAGATAGTCTCCAGGTCCTTCATTATCTTTGTGGCTGTTTGCTGGACTTGCTCCAGTATGTCCGTGTATGTCTTCCTTGTACTGGGGAGCCCAAAGCTGGACACTGTACTCCAGGTGTGGCCTCACCAGTTCTCAACAGAGGGGCAGGATCACCTCCCTCGAGCCACTGGCAACACTCCTAAGCCTCCACAGCCTCCAGGCTGTTAGCCTGCTTTCCTGCAAGGGTGTGCTGCTGGCTCACGTTCAGCATTGTGTCCACCAGGACCCTCAGGTCCTTTTGTGCCAAGCTGCTTTCGAGATGCTCAGGCCTCATGCTGTACTGGTACATGAGGTTGTTCCTTTCCAGGTGCAGGACTTCACCCTTCCCTGCACTGAACTTCATGAAGTTCCTGTCAACCCATTTCTCCAGCCTGTTGAGGTTCCTCTGGATGGCAGCACAATTATCTGGCTTATCAAATATTTGAATGCCAAATTTTGCAAAGGTCATGCAGTCAATCTGTCCAATAAACCAACATGTTCTACCTTAACCATAGCGTGGCCACATTCAGCCTTGTTTTGAATATACAGAACTTCTGGGATTTTCAGAGTAACTTTTACCTGTGGGGTTTATGTTGTGTTCTTTGATGCCTAAATTCTAAGAGGGAAAAAAACCCTTATATTTATTGTTTGTCCTCAGCTGATCTCTCTCACACAGAAATGAGACTTAGTCTGGCAAATGAGGCATTTGGCACAAGACCTAAGCAGAAGTACTTTTCTGCGCCGGAACCTGGATGCAGCACAAGTTGTTTCAGCTTTGCTTGCATGGTAGAATAGATTTAGCATTTAGCAGCTTCCCTTAGTGTAACTAGGAAACACTTCAGTGGTATGGCCATGTCCATTTTTTCTAGCCCGTCTTGTATACTTCTGTTTCAAGGTTTGTGAGGGAAGAAACATAGTTCCATGGGGCAGTGCTTATTTTGCACCATTTGAGATTGTGTTGGCAGTACACACCAGCAGTGTACCTACTTCCCATTAATGAAAAAGGGCAAAGCTGAGCTAATGAGTCCAATGAGGCTGATGACCTTTAAAATCTGGAGTAGTTGCTACCAAGACTTTCAAATGAAAAAACAAATGCAAGGTAGGCTCACATTTTGGTAGTTCCTACACCACCTCCCCTGAGCCATGTCTTCATTGCCAGGAAGAGGGAAGATGCTGTATGTTTCCAAAAAAAAACCACCAAACCGCCTTTTTGTCATTGTTTAACACATGCTTAGCTTCCTCAGATATAATATTTGTTGCACTGTTTTTAAGATACATGGTTTAAGAGTTCACTGTAGCTAAGTTTGTGGAGATACAGGGTGAAAGGTATAGTAGTGTGTGTCTGCGTTCTGCATGTTTAAAACATCCCTTATACATTCTGCTGCTTTGGATAAAGATGAAGAACAGACGTGATAAATGTTTATCACATTGCCCAGTGTGTTATCAAAAGCTTCTCAGGTGATCCAAGGGAAATCTGCAGTACACAAGCATATATAAAACAGAAGGCAATGCCAGAAATCACATTAGTTACAAGCTCCCAGTACATCAGCAGCAATTTATGAAAGGTCAGGTCTTCATTTGCTGTGAATGGGAATTATTCCGCAAATTGAGCGTTCTAAGCTTGTCAGCTGTAGGTGTGACTCTTTCTGAATGGTAAACATGCAGACGTGCCTAGTCAGGTGGCACTTTGAGTATTAAAACATACCAAAACCCGCAGAATTCATACCTGGTAATTTGTGCACTGTGAGCACTCTTAATAGCATGCATGTATTTTTCAATCTAATCAGTGTTGTCTTGAAATGTGCCTTTCAGTGAGCTCATTAAAACAGCAGATGGAGGACAGATTTCGTTGGATTGGTTTGATAATAATGACAGCTTATACTATCCGGATGCCAGCACAAGACCCACCGTCCTGTTATTGCCTGGACTGACAGGAACCAGCAAGGAATCCTACATTCTTCACATGATCCGTCAAAGTGAAACGCTCGGATATAGGTGCTGTTTTATTGCTAGTATTTTGCTTCTTCTAATAAGATCAGATATAAGTATATGGATGTATAAGATGCCTTGCCAAAGCAAATGAGATCTAAATACATTGGTTTATGTAAGAAAGTATTATTAGTAATAATAATGATAGTGGAATTATGTAACAGGCAGTACATTTAGAAGGTCTGATTTAATATCTACAGATGTGCCCCCGAGATCGCAGTGAAAACAAGCTAAGTCAGCAGAGGCCTTTGCTGCTGATTCTTAAATTATGATATCAGCCTTTACACTTTCTAGAGAAGGGGTTTGTATTCAGCTCCAAGAAGACTTCTGTGGATGGGTTGCTGGCAGCAGGCCTTGGAGGAGGTCAGCTTCTGAATGCCAAAATTGCTTGATTCAGCAGCCTCAAATTCCTGGGTGCAGAAAGGAGACCTAGCCTACTCTTAGTGGTGATGTTTGAGGAGGAGATCTGTCACCCCTTAACTGTCACTGCAGAATTTAGTTTTGTTCTGTTCAGAGTTGGGTAAAATAAGTGGATTAGTTGATGAGTAGACTCCTTTACGTAATCATATTGCTGCTGCTGTGCTTTAGAATAAGTTGTCATTGTTCCAGGACCTGTATTTGGAATATTACATTTTGTCTTTGCAGATTGGCTTCTGGTACTGACTATAATAAGTGCTTCAAATGTGTATACATGAGCTTTTATCTACATGTCTGTCTCTCTTCTCTGTTTGGAGGTTTGGCTAACTGCTTTACTAAATTATGAAAGTAAAGTAGCACTTTAATGGTCCAAAGTACTTTTAAAATCACTTTAACATGTACCAGTAAAAAACATCAGAGGAAAGCCCTCAAATCATCAACTTTTTGCTATAATTTTTCAAGTATTCCTGAAAGCAATGTCTGCATTTGGTCACCTAAGAGAAGGTATAGCATTTATAGGGAGAGCTTTAGGTCAGATTTGAACAGAGTGCTATAATTTAGTTTTTAAACTGCAACATATAAGAAAAATACCTAGATAAGTAATTTTTCATGCCTTCAACCCATATAAAATATGTACATATTATTTAACAAAATTATTACAGTGAGATGGTTGAAGAGTAATAGAAAAATAAGATTTATTAAGAAAGTATAGATCTTTAAATTGTGCTAATACTGCTAGAAGATTCAGAGGCTCCCACTGACATAGAACAGAAACTTCTGCTGTGCCAGACAAAAAAAAAAATCCCATCTCCAAGAACCTGCAGCTTAGATGCAGCTGTCATTATAATTTCAATTTGGCTCATTTCTTGCAGTTTAATGCAATTATGAAGCTTTGGAGGATGTCTGTGCATGGATCTCTGACGTCCTTTTTCAGCACACAGCTGTAGGCTCAGCCCAGCACTGGCAGAGCTTATGGCAGAGTGCAGGCAGGACATGTCTGTACCATCTTCAGGTAAACCCTGGGGTTCTCATCATGCAATCTGACCTTGACCAGCAAATCATGGAGCTCCTGTAGAGTCCCACTGACTTCAGTGAACTCCATTTTGCTATAAAGCTTGTTCTACCCAGGTCAGGCTCTATGATCTCTAGATCTGTCAATATTTATGTGCCAATTTATTCATAGAACTGGATCGTTTTTCTTTATGCATTTTCTTTGTGTGTGTGTTCAAGTTCATGAACAATGTGTATAATTGAATTCACTGTCTCAATTTTTAGATGCGTGGTGTTTAACAACCGGGGAATTGCTGGTGAGGAACTTTTGGTAAGGATGACTTCTAAGATAAACATCTGTCACTTCAAGGTGGTGTATGTGGAATCATTCATGTTTATTTGTTTGGCTGGAGTTGAATGAGAGAAACTCACAGCATGTGCTGAAAATGAAGAGAAGGGAATCCTCTGTCTGCTAGATCAATTGTGCCAATACTCATTGCTTATTTTAAAACTCAAAGAGGTCAGCTGGTCAACACACAATTTTTCTGAACATTGCATTTTAGGAAACATTTTCCATTATTGATATCTGTAACATTAAAATGAGCAGTCCTTACACTTTTTTTCCCCCCAAAATGCTACAGTATCTAAGATGTACATATCCAAGAAATTCTGTTCAATCAGTACAATTTTCCCTTTGTTTTAATACACAAATCCAAATATAAGCAATTGTAATTACTTTCCCAGTTGCCATTATGAGTTTAAAATAGATTTTGATATGGGTAAAAAGTTGTGCCGTTAAAAATGCTCCATATTATGTGTTAATGAATTAATGAGCCAGATTTATATGGATAGTCACATCCTAGAAGTGAAATGTGTTCTTGTATTTTTCTCAGCAATTCTGACACAAATTCACCTACAGAAGGCAAATTTTTTTTTTTGTCTTTAGGACAGACATATAATGTTTGCTTAGAAATAACTAGCCATTCCTCAGATGAAAAAGTCTTGCAGCTGAATGTTTTCTGCAGCTAGGGACAAGGCATGATGAAATATTGCTGAATAAGCTTTGTTTCTTCCTATGCGTTGACAGTTCTGCAGCTGGAATGAATGTGCATAATACTAGGTATTGTTTTGCATTTTTTAATCCCCTGGTTTCGAACTTTAAAAAGCTCAGAAATGTTTTCCCATAATCAGATAAAGCATTTCAATGCAAATATTGCCACGTTAAGAGTAGTTTTCTGCATACTTTTGGTGATGGACCTACAAAGCAGTTTTGTGACTCACAAAGTCCTTATTGATGAATTTCTGAACCATTAAGAGAAAAGATCTCTTGTTTGGATGCATTGTTTGTATTTTACTGTAATCGGATTTACATCTTTAAGCTTTGTAAAATCTTGCAGCAGAGAAAAACAGCTGAAATTACCACATTTTCTGCAAAGGGGTTTCTACATTTTAATATGAAATCCCTAGTTAATGAGTTTGAAGCACAGTTAAGCACCACAGTAGAAATTAGTTGTGTCAGCAGTTCTTTTTCTAGTCTCTTTTAAAGAGGGATTCAAACTTATACTAAATAATAGTTATTTAAAGAATGTTCTCATTGGTTATTGAAAGTTACTGTGTATTTATCAGATCGGGGTCCATGCCTCAATCTGCCACAATCAGATTTTAGATTGACCACAGCCAATGTGAGCTAAGATGGTGTTTTGAAATATCTTTGTGTAGTGAGTAAGATAGATAGATAGATAGATGGATGGATGGATGGATGTTAAACTGTCAGGAATTAACTGAAGTTAAAATGCAAGATATCTCTCTAGTTTTATGAACTTTTAATTAAATACACTTTCACTTAGAATACATTAGACCCTAGTTACCAAAACTAATTTATTTTCCCTTGTAAACTTGACAATTTAATTAAAATAAAACACATTCACACTGTTTGTAATTAATGGGGTGTAAAACAGCAAAGAGTGTTCTCATCTCACGTGAATGAGAACTGGAAATGCAGCATAAATGAAAATTAAAACTGTGTTCAGATTTAATTATCCAGATTTAGCTTTCCTTTCCATTATTTTAATCTTTGACTTCAGCACTTCAATATTCTTGTTGAATATATTTTAAGTAATTGGTCTTATCTAAATAGACTTGTTAAAATCCCCTACAAATAGCCAGGCTGTTTAACTGAAAGCAAGTTTAAAAATGCCCTTGAAATGCATTGTTGCTTCAGGCAGCAAAGAAGTTCCATTATCATTACATATTTTTATATATAATTTTAATGTTTATACTGAATTTTGGCAGGTCAGTCAATACCTATAGTTCAGTCAAGGTCACTAACACGTTAGTAGCAACTCTGATGTTAAAAGCTTTCTTTTGCTGTAGAGGAAATCTGGACAACACCATTAGAAAAAAACCCCTTATTTTATTGTGATTCTCCTTGTCCCTAAAAGTACTTGTCTCCCCCCCTTACACTGCTCCAGATAGTCCCCTAGATTGTGGCCTATTCTGGGTGTCTGTGCAGGTGAGGCTCAAAAGCTGTGCTAGTTCTTCAGTGGCAGGGAAGGGGTTACCCAAATCTCATTGATGCCAGTGGAAGTCATTCCAAGTCTCAATTCAAGATCTAAAGAGATGCTAAGGACAGATAAAGAAAGGATAATCTATGTGTTTCATTGCTTTAGTTAACAGAATAATTTACTAAATTAGGTAAACAGCACTGGGGAATTTATTTATCTATTTATTTGTTCGTATTGTATGTAGAATCTAAATATTGGTTACTTTTCAAATTCTAGCTGAGAGAATTTGAAATCTAATACTTACTTTTGCATTTGAATGTGGGTGATGATGGTAAAATTGTCATTATAACTTCCTTTTCTGCAAATCACAGCCTGTAGGATATGTTTCCATTTCCTCAGGGTATTTTAAAAATATCAGTGCCTATCTAGTTCTGATCTAATTCTATCTCGTTTACCTCGTTGCTTTCTGCTCAGATTTTGTCTATTGACCTGGAAGTTGCAGATACTGAAGATATCTGTCACTTGGTTTATTTTGTAATGCTAACAAGTGTAATTCCTTCCTCCACTTCCTCATGAAACACTCTGGCTTTATATTTGCCATTTAGTGCAGCTTCATGATAAATGCTAAATTTATCTTGTTATATAAATGATCCACTGTTCAGTTTGCTTTGTCCTTAAAGGATAATACAAAAGCTTATGTTGGCATTTTTTCCCCTCTGACTCCTTACAGACACCAAGGACTTACTGTGCAGCTAACACAGAGGATTTAGAGGCCGTTATTCATCATGTACACAGCTTGCACCCCTCAGCTCCATTCATGGCAGCAGGTGTTTCTATGGGAGGGTAAGGCTATGTAACACTAGTCTCGGCATAACTCTTATTGTGAAATAAGACTCTTGTAGCCCAGTTGTAAATTACTATTCTGCAATGCTTGCATTACTTACTGAACTGCAACTAACTTAGGTCTGCCTCCAACAGTCAATACGCAGAAGACTTAGAAACTTCATATCTTTGAGGCTTTTAGCTCTGTGTCAGGGAAGGTCGAAATTGGCCAACATTCAAAAGTTGAAAGGGGTGGAGAAAGACGGGAAACTGACAGATTGACAGCCGAACAGGTAGGCATACAATCTTTGGAAACTGTGGAGGCTGTCTTTGGAACATAGGGGTAAAAATAGAACTAAAGCTAATATATTCTAATATATATTGGAATATATTAGAATATATATAATACATATTCTTAGCAACCTGTGGAAATGACAAGATTTGTCTTCAGTCTGTTTGGGTTCTGCAGTGTGTGGGTAGGTTAGGCTGGAAGAGGTGTGGGTATCTGCTCTGTCTGGCTGAGAAGCAAGAAGTAGTACTGTTGTTGAAACCCGCATGGGTTGATAGAGCATGTGGTGTTAAGACTTGCTGTGTCCTGGCTTCTCTCCAGAAAGCACAGCTAGAACAGACAACGACAGCACAGCTTCTTAGGGAAAAAACACTGCTAGAATCTAGGAGAATGTTCAGGCAGCCTCTTCAACAAAAATCACAGGGGAGAAGAATTTTCATTAGAAGGACTGCAGACACAGTGGTAACTTCCTGAAACTTCCCTTCTCTCTGATAAATTTTATGGAGGATGGGCAGATGCAGCCTAGTATATTGACATTAATCCGCTAATGACTTGTAGGAGCTTTGGGACAAATACATATTTGTTCAAGCAATATAGTATTGATAATCAAATAAATAATTAACTTGAAAGCTTTTAAATCAGGCCAATCCTTTTCCATTCATGTTTTGGCATTTTGCCAGTGTCTTCAAGTATGAAGACGTATAAATCTCTCCAGTATATCTGTGTCTGTCTTGCTGGGAAACCCACAATTGGGCACAGTACTCCAAATACAATCTCGTAAGTGTCAAATACAGGGAAATAATAATTTTCCTAATCCTGCTTGTTTAGCTCCTCCTAACAAAAGTACAGCATGTCGTTAGTTGTCTTCATAGCTGCAAGAGTGCATCACTGAGTCACGTTCTGTTTGCCCACGTCTTTTTCAGCTGCTCTCAATCCGCTCATTAGTCTGTCCTAGGTGCTGGATTTGATTTTGCCTTTGTTGAACTTCATGAGGTTTCTGCCAATCCATTTTTCCAGCCTGTTGAGGTCCCTCAGAATGCCAGCTCTGTCTTCCAGTTCAAACTCCCCACAGTCTGACCTGCAGGCTTCATAAGGGTGCATTCCATCTCATCATCCAGTTAATGAAGAGACAGTATTGGCCCTATTATTGCCCCCTGAGGAACACTACTAATACCTGGTCCAACCACTACAGTTGTACTTCAAGTTCCTGAACTCAACTCCCTGAGCCTAGTGGTCTAGTCAGCTTTTCATGCACATTGCAGGTCACCTATTCAGACCATGTTCCTCCAGTTTGGCTACATGGAGACCATGGAGACTGTCAGATGCCTTGCTAAAGTCAGAATAAGCAACATCCACTCCTTTCCCATAATCAGTGAAGGCAATGAGCTCATCATGACAAGCAGTCAGTTTGCTCAGGCATGTTTTGTCCTTGGTAAATGCATGCTGGCTGTTATCAGTCGCCTTCTTTACTGTTACATGCTTGGAAATGCCTTCCGGTGGGTACTCCCAAAGTGCTGAGGTTAGGCAGTGCAGCTTGTATTTCCCTCTCCTCCTTGCAGTCCTTGTAGGTGGGTGCTTGTGTTTTCCAGGCATCAGAAATATCCCACAGTTGCCACAACCTTTCAAAAGTGATAGACAGCGGTTTCATAACAACCTTGAAGCTTTGGTGCACCTCACCTGGTCTGTTGACATGTCTGTGCCCAGTTTGCATAATCTGAGCCCTAACTTCGTCTTCTCGTGCCATTCTTCCATACTTGGTCACTAGGCACAGGGACCTATTAGGTCCTGAGAACTGACCTGAGCAGTAAAGGCAGGGAAGACATGTAGCCTTTGCTTTTCTTTACAAATCTTTAGTCACTAAGTTCCCTGCTCTATTGAGTAGTGGTCCCAAGAGGGGAAAAATGCTGGTCAGCCTAACTTCAGTTCTTTGGGAAGATCCTCTGGGAGCTATTTCCAAGCATATGAAGGATAAGAAGGTGACAGTATTCATGCAGGGCAAAGCACTCCTAAGTGATCTGATTGCCTTCTATGATAAGATGACCAGCTTCACTGATGAGGGGAAAGAAGTGGAAGTTGCTTGTTGCCTTTTTTTGTACCAAAATAATTACAGAAGCCTTTCTTGTTGAAGAGACCTTTCTCTTGTTGTCCTGCATATCCCTTGCTCTTTCCAGCTCCAGCTGAACTTTAGTTTTCCTAACTGTATCCCTGCATGCTTGGGCAATGACTGTCTCCCAAGCAGACCACCTCCCTTTCACCTTAAGGATACTTCTCCTTGAAATCATTCAGGAGGGGTTTTTCCTCCATGTGGTCTTTTGCTACTCTTGCTCAATTTCCTGCACATCAGGATGTACCATGTTCGTGCTTTACGTTCAGTTATCCTTAAACAGGTCTCTCAGACTCCTTTTGCCATCAGGGCCATCTCATATGGGATCCTGCCAACCAGGTCCCTGATGAAATGAAAGGCAACTCACTCCAGTATTGTTACTCTGTTGCTTACCTTCACCACTTACTTTTGAGCTTAAAAATCCACCATCGAATAATCTCAGTGGCCAAGACTGTTCTGCGCTTTTTTGTACCTTACATGTGAGCAGGAGATCCATAGGACAGTTTCCTTGTTTGGGTCCTTGATTGTATATCAAAAGGTTGTCCTCATTGCTCCCCAGAAATCTGGTCTTTTTGTGCCTTGCTGCAGTAGTTGATGCAGGATGGTTACAGTTCCCTGGGCCTGATGTTTATGGAGGGCTGAAGGTGCTGTAGAAGCTGGATGTTCTGTGACTGGTTCAAAGGAGTCCTTAGTGTCATTTCTGACCTTGGCTTAACCTAGTTATGGTATCCTAAATAGTGGCAAAGTGTGTTAGCATGGCACAGGGGATCTGTGTTGTGTTCCTGGTCCATACCTCACCACCACCACTGGGCAGTTTTAGGCAAGGGGTTCCACCTTTCTCCCCCAGTATGTTTTTGAAATCCTGAACCAAAACCAGAAAGCAGGTACTGAAATGTACAGAAAACTAGAAGAGTCTCTAGTTGTCCGCATGAGAACTGTTTCCATGCTTCAGAATAATTGGAGCACTTGCATGTTGAAAATTAAACAGGAACAAAATTCTCACTGGGGACATACTGTGAAAATTATCCACTTGTCTTAATCTTACAGTAGTTTTTATTATCCTTTTCAGAAGTTTCTGAGTAGCCAGCTAATCTATATAGGACAGAAGTGCCCAGTGAAGAATTAAAATAAACATTCACTTCATGGGCATGTAAATGAAAGTCCACTTGTTCTACTGATCTTCAGTATGTATTGTTTTGGAAAGGGACTTTATTTTCAAACACAGAGATTCCCAAACCTTCTCTCCACCACATATACTCTGTGAACTCTGTTAGAGAAGTGTCTTCTACTACCACAGCTTTTTTTTAATGGTTTGTTAGACTACTGTCCTGTGATCTGGTTGGTAGTGCACAGGGATAAAGACTCTGTGATAGCAGGTTGGTTCATGATGTCTTTACTAAAGATTGGTGTATCCTGAGGTACGGTAGATGAAGCTAAGGTACAGAGTGTTGGTGGTCCACAGAGCTGTGTTAATGTTAATAATTAATTACCATGTTTTGTGTTAAAGGCTTGGTATTAAAATGCTGGTTGTAAACTTTGGGGTCTCAGGCAGTAAGGTAAGACTTAGAGCTTCTCTGTTAGCATTTTTATTTTACTCTCTTCCTATTTTATTTTTTCTACCTTTGAAGGGTCAGATACTTGTGAACTCCCCCCTTTTCCAGCTCGTGTACATTAGCAGTAGTGACTGTAAGGTGCAATTGGTCAGAAAGACAAGACTTAAGCCATTTATTTGGATCATAATTTTGTTTCCCTAATTTTATTTATTATCCAGCACTTCATTCTTTACATACTTTGTGTTAGAGAACAGTTGTGTTCTCTCATATGTGTGAGGTGAGGTAACTTCAACTCAGAAGACTTCTTCACAGTGAGGCAGGTATGCTAGGGGCAGCTTCCATTTGTCAGGCACACTGATCAGGTTTATCAGATCAGGAAGACCAAGAGCTTGTGTAATGGTAAAACTTACTAAGAACTTGGTAATACATTTTCTATGAGTAAGAATCGCTTACTTGACCTTTTCCTCCCTTTTACTGCCTTTTACTGATATAAATAAGACTAGTACTTCTCTATTTCTAAATGCACTCCTACCCACACCCTACGCAGTGCACCCAGTTCCTCTCTGATAGTAGGGAGAGAAAGTAAACATCATGAGTCATATGTTGATTACATGACTACCTTTTAGTGTATTAGGCACAACTGTAGGGCTGATACAAGAAAATGTTGAAAAACAGACAAAAAAGTGGCTGACTGTTATATTTACTATAAATTGAAGCAAACAATTTGCTAGTATATGTGTTTCTGTTTTTCATTTCTGTTTGTAGTATGCTTCTTTTAAATTACCTGGGCAAAACTGGCAGAGACACTCCTTTAATGGCAGCTGCAATTTTCTGTGCGGGTTGGAATGTTTTTGAATCTGTAGCATCACTGGAGAAGCCACTAAACTGGCTTCTTTTCAACTATTACTTGACCACTTGTCTACAATCCTCTATCAGCAGGTGAGTTGCCTTCTGAACTATTTAGCAAGGTGTAAGGATGTTAGCATGAGGTCTATAGCAGGTGTAATTATTATATTGACAAAGTTAATGCTGTAACGACACTTTGCATAGCTGTGCTGTGTGTGTTCTTCAGTAAGATTTGAAATCAAAAGGATCTTTGCAAGAAAATTTGTCATCAGTGTGACTAAATTTATCTGCTCAAGGGACTCAGCACAATGTGCTTCTATATTTATGGATGAAGTAAATGGATTTTTTAAATTTTTAGACATGCACGTGAATATATATCTATATATACTCATACTTTTTAATCAGTGTTGACTGCAAAAGCACAGAAGAGGGTAGTTCATCCATCCATTACTTTATAAAACTAGGCTGTATTTTGTATTCCCAAATCCTAAGTTCTCTTACCTTTGGCATGGCCTTTGCCAATTTTTACTGTGCTGCTGGATGTGCCTTCATATGAATGAACAATTCTGGTGCTCTCAGATCCCAGAGAGATTTTTAATGTCACAGAAAATTAAAAACAAGCATCTTCTTGTTAGAAAGTTACTTCTATTAATGTATCTGTAAAGCAGAGGACTTCTACATCTGTTTACATAGCCAAAAAAAACAAGCCCTCCAATTTTTGTCTCCTTTTTAGGCATCGACAAATGTTGGAGAAGTTATTTGATATGAATCTTGTGATGAAGGTATGTGAAAATGTTGCTTCTGCTTTAGCTGGATTCTGTTTTCCAAATGCTGACATAGTTCCCTATTTGAATTCTGTACTTCAGGCTAGAACTGTTAGAGAATTTGATAAGCAGTTCACTTCAGTCATGTTTGGCTACCGTTCTATTGATGATTACTATGAAGATGCTAGCCCGTGTCGCAAGCTGAAGTCAGTAGGAATTCCAGTGTTATGTCTAAACTCCATGGATGATGTTTTCTCACCAGGTCATGGTAAGTTTAGGCTTTTTAAATTTTATTTGTCTGTATATGCAGTCATTAAGACAAACTACGTAGGTTTGAGAATGAACTCAGATCCATGTGTAGAGGTGTATTTGAATGTTACTTGTACATAGGATCAAAACCTCCAGGGATGCCTCACTCTTGCAGTTTACTTGCAGTGTAAGACATATAAAACAGCTGTTGATGGAGAGACCTGATGAGTACAGAATGTAGAAGCACACGGGGTGGCCTCATTAGCCATTAGTGGAATCTTCACTGTCAAAAAAAAGAAATATACACAATTAGGGTGTGAGGTAGCTCACTGTAAGGAAAATACCAGATGTAGTGTCCTCTCGGAAGCACCCATTTCTATTCACCAAGTACAAAGAGAGCCTATGATACAGGAACTCGGATTCAGATGTCTGGGTTGCAGGCATTCAGACTTCAATGCAAGTGAAAACAACTATTTTTTTACTGCCACTCTTTAATCCAGTCCCTACAAAGAATGTCTGGGAGCTGTTTATGTATGGTATGAGATGGTATGAAATCCTCAGCTGTTGATTGCAGTGCCACCTCCAGTGCCTGAAAATTAAAAGTAAAAAAAAATAATCTAAGTCAGCATGTAGGCCAAAATCTAGGGTAAGGGAAGAGATATACACAGAGTGAGCTCCTAGAAGGAGGCACGTTGAAATTAATAGGAATCTTAACTGGAAGATGAAGCAGCAATATCAACTAAGTAACAGGCTGAAAACTGCTTTCCATTTTCTTCTTATCTTCTGCCAAACACGTGATGATTATGAACATTTTGCTTTTGCTCTGAAGAGCAAAGCCCTGTTGCTAACTACCCTAAAAAGATACGGTTGTTCCTGTGGTCTGTGCATTGGTTATAGTGTCTGAGATGAGAGGGAGAACAAAAGCTAATGTTGAGGAAAACCACTAAAATGAACAGCTAGTCGAGACGACAGTCTTCAGCAGTGAACACCTGTCACCTTTAAAAATGAAGTTGATACACTTGATTTATTTCCGGGAAGTTTTCTTCTGCCACCACAAGTGAAGTGAGATTCTTGCAGAATGAGTCATGAAACCAAATCGAGCGGGCCAAACAGATTAGAACAAGCAGCAGAGAATGAAGTAGTTCACAGTGTGTGAACTACTCTGTGTGTGCACAAACACTCTGTGTGTGGACTGTTTATCTGTGTGCAGACATACAACACATACAGAAACATGCACACACTTTACTGTTTATTGTTTGAAGACCTGTTAGAAGCAGATGTGACAGAAAGAAAAGGGCCCCTCCAGTAGAGTGCATTAGAAAGAGACAGTCTGGTTTCTTCTCCTCTTGAACAAAAAGCATCCATGCTTTGCATGAACAATATAAAGAACTGACAGCCACCTACAATGAGGGCAAAAATATTGACTCTGAAGTAACAAAACTAGCTGTCCCTTCCATGGGCCAAAACACAGGCTTAAAAAAATAAGATCTGAGTAAACACAGCAATATGATTCCAGAATACTGCATCCCCCTTTAACAATTTGCAGTTCAAGGGCTTTCTGAGACAGAGTTAGGCCCTTTGTATTTACTAGATTCTGTGGGATTTTTTTTTTCCTTGAAACTGGACAGTTGCTCATTCTCTTATAAGCTTATAATGGCCTGGAAAAGAGAATGAATGGGGCCATGATCCTAAACTCTATGTCTGAATATAACTTTCCCCATGGTACTGCAAGGTGGGTCATCTACTGTGCCATGTTTCTTTCACAGAGCATATGAGAGAGGGAGCAATGAGTTCACCTCTGTGTTTAGCTCTAGCTTAATTTGTGGCTTCTGTTCTAAAGTGAAGTAGTAACTGTGGCAGGAGTAAACTACCTAGTTAGCATAGTAGCTACATAACAACAGCGGTGAACCAGACAGTGTGTCTCTGTCCCTGAAGGGACAGAGCCATTCTAGCCTATTATCACTGGGATTGGGAGATTTGTTAGCTAGATGAAAGCTGGTGCAGATACTCCATCTCCTCTTCATTTTAGAATACAGCCTCCAGCTCTCAAGAGCCAGCTATTGACCTGACCCCATGAAATTCAATCTGAACACAAGAAAACACTTTTTTTTTTACTGTGAGAGTGGTCAAATGCTGGCATAGAGAAGCTGTGGAGTCTCCATCTATGGAGATACTCAAAACCTGATTGGACACAGCCCTGGGAAACCTGCTCTAAGTAACCCTGCATGGGGGTTGGACTAGATGATCTCAAGGTCTCTTACAGCCGTTACAGTTCTGTGTACAGACTGTGTAGTTTGACTAGTGAAAATACTGAGTTCCCTAGTGTACAGCTATAGCAGACCTCTCCACTTTGAAGCTGTTTTTTAAAGAAACACAACTCTTGGTAAACAGTGGGATTGTTGCTTGTGTAAGATTAGGTATCAGACTTATTGTGAGAATGCCTTAGAAGTCTTGCAGTGACGTAGGCAGTGAGATAGAGCACCAGCACTTTTGAAACAAGAAGTCTTAAGAGTCTGTTGTAATGATCGTCCATCCTCTCCTAAACTCTGACCCTAACCAGCCCCTCTCCATGAAAATATTTGGGTGGTTAGGCATTCATTTATTCTTTCTTCACAGAGTTAATGCTGTTAGCTGTAAACCCTTGTCCTTTTGGTGACAAGTTTACCTTAAAAAGGGCCACCAGGACAATGTTGATTTACAGCTAATGGCACAACTCTATTATGTGTGTGTCTTATCCTTGGCTCCTTTTTTGTTTGTGCTGTGCACCCTCAATGTGAACCGTTGTGCTGGCACAAGACAGAGCACCATGATCAGCAGCCTAGGATTTATGTCTGCTGCCATTAGTTACTGGAGTTCATTCATCTTGACACTTCTGCAGCCTGTTCTATGTTAGCAGACATAAAGGGCTGGTGTTACTCTTGGAGGTGACTTTATTCTGGCAACTGGCTTGTTTTTTCTGACTTAAAAGTGTGTGGATGCATGTAACCAGGGACAGTTTCCACTCACAACTATGTAATGAATTCAAAGCCACAGAATTCATTTTCATCCAGACCCCAGCCTTTTATTGACTTTGTGGACTGGTTATTTCATGCCTCATCTCTCCCAGTAATACCTACCAGTTTTAAGCTACCTTCCACCTCTGTTGTAGCTGGCTGTAGTTTCCAAGAGCTGGGAACAGGCCTAGAAAACTCATCAGGGAGAAAGCCGTGCCAGAATTCCTTTGTGGTTAAATATCCTGCATAAAGCCAGAACGTCTGTCTGTAACAGAGCTTGGGAGATACAAAACCAAGTCTGCTTTGTCACCACACAATGTGAACCTAAAGAGAGACACTTCCCTTAAAAAGTACAGGTGCTGTCTTTGTTGCTTCTTGCTACCTGATCATTTCTTCACATGTTCTTTTTGGTATGCTTTGTACTTCCCAGCAGTTATTTTTGAATATGTTGTGAAAGTGTGCCCTTTGATCTCAATCCAGTATTAGGAAGAAACAATCAATTTGGAGTCCCTCCTTAATGTTGCTGTTTAAAGTTCACAGAGCTTGGCAGCTGATGTATCTGTATTTTAATTCTGGAATGCAGCTCTCATATTGCATAATACTAAGTAATGGAAACAAATGCTTTCTTCATTGCATGACACTTCTTTCGCCATAACTAATTTAAACAAGCCATTGCTTCAGGAAATATGTAATAAACCCAAGTCAAGCCCTTTTATTTTCTAACTGTGAAAAGTAAATCAGGAAGATGGAATGATAGCATTCATAATCAGTGTCACATTTAACTTTTCATCCGAAGTGGCATTTTTCTCCTTAGAGACTTTAAGCAGTGTATTAGGCATCTGACTTAAATTTCACTGTGCTAGTGCTTAGCTAACTGCTAGTGGTGAACATCATGCCTGAGCTGGAAGCCTGCCCTTGAAGCTAGGTACCATGCCAGCTTGCTCCTGATCCACTGTGACAATTAAGTGCATGTCTGAAGCTCAATTACATAGCTATTTTATTGAAGTCTCTGAACCTTTTATGTCCTCCTGAATGCAAACTTGGAGGAACTGCTCTTAGGTGTTATTTTGCATCCTGTTATGTAAAAAGCACAGCTGAATGAAGTTGTCTGGAGAGGCCAAATGGCCAAGGAATGGCCAGAGAGGGTAGGAGTTTAAGGAACAGGGAGAAATCAGCTCAACAATGGAATGTCTGGCAGCAATGACTTCATAGTGATGACCAGTGATTTCATAGAATCATAGAATCAACCAGGTTGGAAAAGACCTCCAAGATCATGATGTCCAACCCTACTGTGGTTACTAGACCACGGCACTAAGTGCCACATCCAGTCTCATCTTGAAAACCTCCAGGGATGGTGAATCCACCACTTCCCCAGGCAGCCCATTCCAATGCCTGATCACTCTCTTTGTAAAAAATTTCTTCCAAATATCTAATCTAAACATCCCCTGGCAGAGCTTGAGTCTGTGCCCTCTTGTCCTCCTGCTGGTTGCCTGGGAGAAGAGACCAACCCCCACCTGACTCCAACCTCCTTTGAGGGAGTTGTAGAGGGTGGCAAGATCTCCCCTTAGTTGATGGTGCTTCATAAGTATGTTTTTCTTCTGTTCTTTTTTAAAAAATACCGTTTTTTTGCAAAGAATGTACAACAAATTGATTTTGAATGAAGTAATTCTGCATACACATATTTACACTGTGATTCTGTGATCACAAATAACAGGTCTGTGCCTGCTGGATCAAACAGCAGGACACATTTTGGCCAGTAGAAACTTAAGTGCAAGGTTACACGTGGACAAAAATGAACAGTGGTATCTGTTGGCATGCCATCCTGCATCCTAGAGTACATCACATCCAGTGGTCCATTCATCTGGCCTTTACATTGCAGAATTTCCTCTGTTGCACTGTGGTTTTATTTATTGGATGGCTAACAGTCCCTAGAAACAGCCTTGAGAAAAGCACCACACTACTGCCAAGCATCATTTGCATTTTGGCACTGGAGAGCAACACAACATATTCAGTTCTCTCCCGAGAAGCTGCAGAGCACGAAACTCTGCTGGGGAGGAGTTATACAAATGAATAGGGAGAACTTCAGGATGGGTAAGATGACATTTGTAAAGACCTGCGTGTGGCTTGCAGCTTACCCGGCACTGCAGATAACCAGCATCCAAGTGCAGGATTGGTAGGCTTCTGGGAGAGAGCTGCTGGTGCTGTTTGGAGGCAGGCAGCACATGGCACCCACTGCAGCATTGCCAACCAGTTTGGGAATGAATAATTAACCATGAGCAAATTGATTTGGGAGGTATGATTACACTGGCAACCCTTGAATGACAGATACGTAGAGGTCACAGTGAGCTTTGCCTGTAAGGGCATTTCCAGCTGAGTTGGCACAGCAGAGGAGACATGTATTATCATCTCCCACACCCCCAGCAAAGCAGTTTCTTACTGGGAAAGGGGATTTCTCTTTGACACTAGTCTACCAAAGTGAATGACTGTCATGTTTTTGTGCCATCTTAGCTAGTGAAGAGGTATGTCCAGGCCAGGAAGCAGCTGATCCTGAATCCATTAGGATCGATGGAGTTCTCATGCTGTCTCTGATTCTTGGAGTTCAAATCTGTCTCTCCTCATGTATTCCTCCCCATACCCTTTCCAGAAGTCTATTTATTAGTCCCCTCAGTGACCAGGGAGACAGCTGCAGAATGACTGGAAAGTGTGATTTCGTTGCTTGAAGTAGGAACGGGGTTTGTGTCTGATCCCCACTTCTCTGTTGGAATTCTGTTTAACATGGCCCACACGCTACTGGAGGGAAGAGGAGCAGATGGCTTGGTACAGATAAGTGGGCAAATTCCTATGCAGTCGGCAGAAGCTGACATGAATCGTAGCCACTGTCTTTGTACATGGTAGTTTGTTCATCCACAGAATCCAAGGGAGGCAGATCAGAGATTGCTGAGCAGATTAACTCAGGCAAAATTCCAGAGAAGTGCTTGCTGGGTCTGAAAATGATGCAAGTGTTGGATTGCAAGAAATAACACATTGTTTTCTGCATCTCTTGTTTTCAGCCTGTGCTGTTCCCCAGTCTAGGCTTTTACTCCATTGACTTTTCTTTTTACTTTTGCCTCAGTACTGCTTTAAAGGGCCCAGGTGACTGCATACAGTATTTCCAATTTTCCAGCTGAACAAAGGAAAAGTCAAGGACTTCTTATAGAGACAGTAAGAAGCATGGTTTCTTCCACCTAGTAAAGAATCAGAATCACTTAGGAAATGCTGGAATCCATAAACTACCTTTTACTCCATTGACTTTTCTTTTTACTTTTGCCTCAGTACTGCTTTAAAGGGCCCAGGTGACTGCATACAGTATTTCCAATTTTCCAGCTGAACAAAGGAAAAGTCAAGGACTTCTTATAGAGACAGTAAGAAGCATGGTTTCTTCCACCTAGTAAAGAATCAGAATCACTTAGGAAATGCTGGAATCCATAAACTACTTAGAGCAATTTTGAATTTTTTTTAAATGGAGAGCACTGAGTAGCAAAGAACCTCACTTATTCTGCAGGAGAATCCCCATTGCTCTCTGGAGCTCGGTCTGTGCTCTCTCCAGGGCATGGTCACATACGTTATGTTATGGGCAGGAACCTTGTAACACACATTCATAAAAAACACTGACCCTGCTACACGGACGGTTGGTTTGGCATCTGTGCTGAGGCCCCGGAGTGGAACAGAGCATGTCATTCCAGGCACTGTTCTAAGGACCTCTGAGGCACAGACTGCTCCCCTGACTCTACAGGTCCAGTGCTTCTGCCCTGATCTATTTTAAGTTGCGCATCTGTTCACCACAGTCATTGCATTCAGGTTCTCGTGTGACTTACTCTGGCTGGGGGTCCTTTTTCAGCTAAGGAAGGAGTTACTGTGCTCTTCCTCTAGTTGTTGAAAATAAAGGCAAATTGGCAGCTGAACACAAAGCAATGAGCCTGCCAACATCCAAATGAGAGTAAGGAACATGTCTATAAACAAGGCAGTAATATGCAGGGATAATGATTATTCAAGGATAATGACCTTTGAGATAGCAAATGCGTGAAGGGGTAAAGGAACAGACTCCTAGAAATAGGAGTGAGTGGGGGGTGTCTCTGAAGGAAGTGCAGTCAGAAAGGGATGTGGACAACTGAACCACCCCCAAACTGAGCCTGATTAAAAACCTCACTTCAAAAATACTTTAAAATAAATGAGGAAGCAATAGAAATCTTGTAAATTACTTGCTGTTTTGTACTGCCAAGTGCAGCATTACTTGCTGCTGTTGTAGTGCCAAGGCATTTTTTCTTCGGCAGTATGACTCAAAATCAGATTTATTTTCTTGTGGAGTCACAACCTTTTTTAGGCAATAGTGTGAAACTCCTGCTACTCTCTTCTTTCTGGACAAAGCTTTTATCTTTTGCTGTTGCCTTTTCTGTCAATCCTGAATAATCAAAAAATCTGTATGATTTTTATTTTTCCCTTTCACAAAGTTTATTACCTGAAAATTGGAACTTTGAAAGGCATTCTTTACTGAATTGTATTGAGATTTCTGCTTGTTTAGGAATATATTTAGCATACCTAAAACTCCATGGGAATTTGCTTAAATAACTTAATTTTTATGGATCTGTGGTGTTTGCACTTTTGATATAAAGCTCCACTGCTGTGTCAATGAGTTCATATGATAATAGGGTCATCAAGCCAAAACACCATTCGTAAAGTCATATGCTTTCTCTGTTGTCAGTCTGCACTAACTGACCTTTATTTTCCTTCACAAAGGGAACCGAGGGGATAGCATTGATTAAGCCACACATCTATGTATAGTCAAAACAGGAGTCACTGGAGCCTCCCCTCCTGCACATTTCCAGATCAGTGCATATCTCAGGTGTCATTCACTGATGACTTTAAGCTAACTGTAGGCCATCACTGAAATAGCCACCTCATCACAGTCCTTATCTGACTGTATCTACCACCCTTCATATACTGGCATTAACGTGGGGAACTGGATCAGGGAGCTAATCAGGATCAGGAAAACTAACCCAGCAAAAGAAAAATCCAGGTAATATTGTCTAATAATCTAAATTCCAAATTAAATCAGTTCTAGCAGTCACTATTCTTTAGAGAACCACTAACCTACATGGAGCAGCTTTCTGTGTCCGTGTGCAGTTCTTTGCCCTTCCTGTTCACGTTGTGTATTAGATTATGAGCTGCTTAGGGCAAGAACCATCACCCAGTGTATTTGCATTGGTGTGCTTGAAACATGCAGGTGTAAATGTATGGCAAGTCAGATACAATGATGATAACCCAGGATAATCTGTAATATTAGCTGATAGGATATCTTACAGACCAAACCATATTGTGACATTAAAGGTTTTGTGTTTAGAGTCTCCTACAAAAAGAATGGGATCTGCAATTAAAGTCCCAGTCCCTCAGCTTTTCTAAGTTGAATATCGCAACACCAGTTAAAAACTACAGGCTCAATTGTCCTTTCACTTACACTATTTATAGCGAATCTTTAGTATGCATTAACATGGGTGCTGTTCCATCAGCGTGGCTGAAAGAAAGATGAAGCTGAAACTTTCACAGCAGCCAGAAAAAAAACCCACACAGATATGGTGAGTTAATGATGAACAGAGAAATGGCTTTTAACAGAGCGACGGTTCTACATCTTGTGGTACATTTAAGCATATGTTAATGTTGTGCATATTTATTCGTACATAATGTGAGAAAAGTTTAAGAAGAATTATTCAATGGCTGGAATTTCACAGAAGGATAAGAACTTAAAACTTTTTTCCCCACCTTTTAGCTATACCAGTAGAAACTGCCAAACAAAATGCAAACGTTGCTTTGGTTCTGACTTCGTGTGGAGGCCATATCGGTTTTCTGGAAGGAATATGGCCAAGGAAGTGCACTTACATGGACAGAGTCTTCAAGCAGTTTGTGCAAGCTATGTTTGAGCATGGAAATAAAATCTTTAGCATGTAGCTTTGGACCGCTATTATAGCACAGTGACACATTCTGACAAGGGCAGTTAAGCTTAGTGCACAAATTTTAACTCCTGTAAGCCAGCAAATGGATAAAGTCCATTACTACATGCAAAACTATTTTTGCCTCAGATTTTGTAGCAAGAAACTAAATATTATGTTGTCACTTTTATATTTATTTTTAATATGCCTTACTAAGAATGACCTTAAATGAAACAGCATTCTGCATACATCAAATTGCACTTAACCAAAACTATCAAGTAGAGAGATTATAATTCCTCAGGATTTTAATTTAAACCTGTATGTATTTAGAAGACTTAATTTAGACAGCTTTTAATATTAGAATGGCGACACTCAAAATAGCTAATATTATCCTGTCACGTAGCGTACAAGTTGGCCCATTCCTTAGGGCACTGATAGTGAAAATCTTAAAACGTGGAAAAAAAAAAGGAAGGAACAAAAAGAAGCACCAATTCTTCAAATAAGTCAAAATTTCAGCATGTTACTCCATAGCATTAGATTGATACCTGCTTTTGCTGTTCTGCCCTGACAGCGTTCAGATTTAGGGCTGGTTATTGTTTTTTAAACTGTGTCAATGCCATACTTGTCTTACATGATTATTTTTTAAAGAGCTAATTTATAGTGTTTACATATAACCAAAAGATTCCTTTAAACCAGTACTGTAATAAGTTATGTAATGAAAAGACATCTTGTATTTCAAAGTTTGTGTAAAGCTGGGTGTTGTCATAGAAGTAATACATACTTCACATAACTGGTAAACTCAATGATTCAACCTGCTGTGTTTATATTACCCTGCAAGAACATTTCAGTTTTAAAGAATATATATTAGAACATGAGGAAATTATTATATATTCTGCTTTAAATTAAAAAAAAATTCCATACCTTTTGTCTCTGCTATTGTTTCATATAATCTCTGAAAGGAATGCAACAAACTGTTCAAAGAAAGTTAGGATGGAGGTCGGAGCCTCATCTCTCTGGTTTGGTTATTTAATGGTTTGTCAGCATTTTGGCAGTAGGTTGTCAAATCGCTGAAACTGTTGCAATCCATTTCCTGCCCTAGCAGCTTACCAGTCTGTGAGGCTGGCTGAGGCATCACTGCTCTCCTCTGCCCTGACACAGAGTGACAGCCAGAGAGGGCCTTTGAGGAAAAAAGGACGGTTGGACAGAGTGTATTTTGAAACTGTTGGGAAGTCCTAATTTAGGGCATACTGAAATTTTTAAAAGGCTCTTAAGCAGCTTCTGTGCAGCTCCCATCTTCTGCTGATCACTGACTTGGGCCCAGCCACAGAAGAGAAGTCAGTAAAGATGCCTCTGCATTTTTATTTTTATCTTCTGAGCGGGGTCAGTACAAGAAGAAAATGCAGCTAAAAAAAGCAAGTCAGGTCTTTTGTCTCAAGCAGTACGTGAACACTCCTCTTGCAAGGCATGTTTCCTAGTAACAGCAAATGGAGAACAGAAATACTTGTAGTCTTCAGAAAAAGAAATTGGGACATGCTATATGAAAGCTGTTTTGTAAGGTGGATGGTTGAATTAAAAAAATTAGAAAGTGCTTTCAAGTTTTAACTTTTCAGACAAGCACTGTCCCTTGCCCAAATAACAAACTCTAACTTACTGTTTCTCGGATAAGGACAATGAAAAAAGTGACTTGCAAAAGCAAAATGAAATTTTGTGCATGCTACTACAATACATGAAGTCAGCGTACTAGTAGGGTGCCTTATTTATTCTTGCATTTGTTTCCAGGTTTAATGTTCATGCAAAAACAATGAGCAATAACCAATGTATTTAGCATTATATTTGTAAAATTGTTTGGGTACAGTACTGTTCAAGACTCAGTATTAATAAAAATGAAACCACTTACATTAAATCACACCTTACTGTTTAAATAAAAGTAATGTGATTAATGGCAGAATTTCTGTCTCTCTGCACTGTCTTACTTCATATAGGTTGAGTCCCATATACAGATCCCCATGAGATATTTATCTTTACAGCTAGATCTAGCAAAAATCTGTAAAGTTGGGGGTTTTCTCCCCAAATGTAGAGTGGTCTTCCTTATACCCCATTAGGGAAGATGCACAGTGTGCAAAGTGGTAACAATCAAATTTTACTATGGATATCTTCAAGCTTTCCCAGTCAGATTTTCAGAAAGAAATAATGCAAACATCTCAGTTCTTGCAGGGGACACATAAGCTGGGAACAAGTGCCATAAACATTTTTGCTATGTACTATCTTTGTACCTTGTACACAGAGTTTCACAAGTGAGCCAAAATCCACAATGTGCCCTCTATTCAAAACAGTGTGAATTCACAGGGTCTTTATTTGGCTTTTCATGTGATCTGAGAATCCAGATATCAACAGGGATATGAGATGTTGAAGATGTGAGAAAATGGTTATTTAGCAATGTTCTCATTACAGGAAAGATGAGTAGAATGAAAATGAAATTCCAAGCCACAAAGGCTGCAGACACCTCTAACAGAAAACTTTCTTCCTAGTTCAGAACCTCATAGTAGCTGCCTCTACAGGCAGGCCTCTACAGATTGTCTAGTTCAATGCCCTGGCTCAAAACAGGACATATTACATATGTGCTCCAGAACATCCACCTCTTCTCCTTTTGCTCTTTGAACCAATGGGAGGTACTGCTTTTTTTATCAGTGAGGCCTTCAGCCACCCAAAAGCCATCTGTGACCTCACCTGCCTTTATACCAGATCATAAAGACCAAAATTCTAGAGTGTAATTTATGATGTCTGCTCTGGGGGGAAAAAAAAAAGACTTAGAAAAACTGAAAAATATGGTTCTATGAATACAGAGAAACTAACCCATAGTATATATTTCACACTGAGCAGAAGGATTAATGCCCATTTTAGAAACGAAGACACACAACAGCTCAGTTTAAAAGATTTAGCAGAAAGGGCCATGGAGGACACTATACAACTCCACAGGAGCTGGTGTCAAGATATGCCAATAAAGCAGTGGTGACTCCAGGCAGGTCAACATGGTCCTCTCAACATGGCACCAAGTGTCACTCTTCAGGCATCAACATGTTGACTGCTGCAGAGGCCTAGACTCACCAGTACATAGATTGGAAAAGGGCTCCACATGCAAGAGTTACTCCCCAGATGTGGTTTAGGAAGCTTCTTCTACCTCCTCCCTGCTGCAAGTTGCAATTTCCAACTGGGATCTAGCAGTCAACTGCTTCAGCCCTTCAAGTTGACAGAATGGAGCAGCTTACTTAACTTCAGCAGTTTCCAAGTGTTTCAAACTACAGAGAAAGGGGGTTGTTATGTTCTGGGCTCTGATACACCGCTCACGTACACATGTATGCACTGTCTGGCCTGGACTCAAATCTCTAACCCAACTGCCAGCCTTCCCTCCAGGTGTAGCTATCTGCAGTCCTTTGCATCCCTGCTCGCCTCTTCCCCTGGAAAAAATCTCACATTCAGCACGCGAGCGAAGTGGAAAACTCCCAGCTCATTTTTTTCCTTCCTCCCTGCAAAAAGAAAAACACCAAAACCAAACCAAACCAACTTTTCAAATTCCACATACCTATTTTCAACATGGGCCCCCTGCTTTCTTAGCTAAATGTCCTTTAAAGCTTTTAACTCCAGGCAGTCAGGGAACCCTCCAAACCATGTTGTCCCACGTACCATCTACGTAGGAATTTCAGAGGATCTCTTTTACCTACATCTCGTATAGCTAACCTGGCTCATGCCACTGACTCACACCTGCCAGGAAAGAGGACGTTTAGCTAGTGCTGCACGTGGTGCTCATGAGCAAGCACACCCTGCTTCTCCCTGGGCTGCTTCAGCTCAATGCATCATCGCCTTGAGGGAAAAAAAGGAAACTTGTTCCCTGAGTCATTGAGTTACTGTCACAAAGAGGCACCCTTCAACCTGTGCCACTCGCTGTGCTTCTCATCCCCGGATGCCAGCTGGTCAAAAAGAGCCTTAGAATGCTCAAGGCAATGAATAAGAAAGACGAAGGTATAAAAAAGCCCAAGAGAATCTTCCTGGGGACTTGCCACTGACCTCCGGCACATGCTGCGTTCTCCCAACTGGCTAGTGGTGCTTCTTGCCAGCCAGCAAAATAACTCTTGCAGCCAGTCTGCTGTGGAACATCTCAGCCATGATTCTGGTTTGTTGGGATTTTTTAAATTTTCATTCTGACACAAGAAAAGAAAAAATCTGCCAAACAGACAGTGGTTCTTCATTGGCAAACATCTCTTCCTCTGACGGATCCAATTTTCCTGACTCATTTCTTCTACTGCAGATGCAAAAATCAGCCTCTCCCTTCTTCCTGGATGAGGATAAGAAGAACTTTTTGAATGTACAGAAGGGAGGGAAATTAGGGCCCTATGCTGTCTCGGCTGCTCCTCCAATTCCTTTAAGGTACTATATACACGTAGTGATTAGAAACCCACGGGTTTAAATCAGCTTCCCGGGTGGCCTGACCTCACCTGTCTGAGTGAGGCATTTGCCTGAGGTGCTTGCAAGGTTAATGACCGGTGAAAGGTTTTGGCAGCTACTGCCTCTGGATGCTTCTTTCCCCAGATGAGATGTCTGATAAGCCGTAGGGCAGGCTGGGGGTCTGTTCACATGTCAAATGGCACAGCGAGATCTGTGTGCTGGCAGGACTGCTGTGGTTGAGTTTGGGATCAAGAGCTCAACCCTCTAACTATGCAGCTTACCCTAAGGCTGCAGTTTCACAAGCAGCTGTCAAAAAGCTCCCCACGCCAAAAGGAGAAGGCTTGCTCCTCCTCCACCCTTGCCTTTTCTTATCCTCCCTGATTCCCGTCATATGGTCCTCAGCCTTTCTTACTCTGGTAGAATATGATTCAGCTTTTCCACTGAGTTGCTTTGGAGTTTTTTGCTAGCTCAGTAAGTTAAATTTGCTTGCCTATGGGGGTCCCTCAGGTGCTAGATAGAAGGCAACACGAGGTAAGGAGTTGGAGAACACTGCTGAAAGTGAGGAAAGAAAGTGGAGAACACAATGGAAGACGTTTCTCCTTTTTGGTGACAGTCACCTCCAGAAGCCATAGCCCAACAGGGCACTCTCTGCAATTAGTGGGATGAGCCGTGTATCAGCTGAGTTACTGCTCCTGTGAAAAAGGGCATAACCAAGAGCCACTCCAGCAGCATTACAGCAGCCGTAAACAAGGCTAAACGAACAAAAAATCCTTTTGGGTTAAATCTCCCCTATCCACATACTCCATCGAGGTGAATGCAGTTTCAACTCCCTCCCCAGGTTCTCCAGTTCTGCAGTAAATTCGTGCCTGAGCACTCCTGTTAATATTCACTACACCTTCTAAGGAGTGTAGATCTGTAAAGTTTGTGTTCTTACAGCAAAGTGACATTCGCTAGCAAGCTCACGCTATCAGTGCTTCAAAATGCTGCCACCTTCTGTGGAAAACTGGAAATTTACTGAGAGCCGTCTATCCTATGAACGGAGCTTTTCCAAATCTTGGAATTTAATACTTTATAAGAATGCCTGCTGCTTTACTACCTCCCTGCTGTACAGCAAATTACTATTTCATGGAAGTATGTGAGAGAAGCCAGGTTTACTTGCTTCATGTTCCTAAGAAAGAGGGATGGGGAAACATCATGTTAAATTTATAAAATTAATGATATCATAAAGAAATGCTTTTATCATCCTCTAGGAAATTTACAGGCAACCCAGTGATTAAAATATCCCTCATCTGGAAAGTATTCAGTCGGTTACTGGAGGAGACCAGGAGACCACATGTTGCTGCATTCACTGTAAAGTCATAGCAGATTATCATGCATTAAAGAGGAGCTGCTACAGGGAGTTATAAATAACATCTCCTCCTATCAGCTTTTAAAAAAACTGCAGCTGCTGAAAATTTCCATTTGTCCAGTACAAACTATGCTTCAATGAAGTGTGTCCAGGATTTGTCAAGGAAGGCAGTTCCTTGTCGCAGTTAACAAAGAGACAAAAAACTTTACAGGCAGAACAAAATACCTCCAGGTAATTTGATCTATATAGAAACAATTTTATACTATTCAGAAACTTGACAGCAATTTTCAACAATTAATCCCATAAATGTGATAGCTATGGAAATTACTAAAATGTTTGGAAGATTATAACATAGACCAAAAGGTTTAATGTAAAAATAGCCCCTTTTAAAGTACTTCAAACATTAACAAATGAATATTTACAGAACCAAGTACTAAAATACTTGTGTAGTCTCTGTTAGATCAGCAAATGGTAACCAGAGATCTGCACAGGAAATCAGAAATCTCTGGGTGAAACTGTGTCACATACTACCATTCAAAACCTTTTCTTGTAATATCTTTTATGGTCACTTATTGGTTGGCTGATGCCAAGGTTCATCACACTGTTCTCCAGTTGTTCTGATACAGTGATGTACATACATCACTATGTCATTTCTCAGTCACACAAACTGAGATTGTGTCTGTATTGGTAAGTAGAACCTATCAGTGGGAGTGGATACACACAGCAAAGCGACTGACTGTTGAGATCCTGACACACATACTATATGCATTTCAGGTAAGACCTACTTCTCCCATGGCATACTCTTGGAAAAGCTGGCAGCCCACAGCTTAGACAGGTGCACTTTTCACTGAGTTAAGACCTGGCTGAATGGTCAGGCCCAGAAAGTGCTGGTGAATGGTGCTGCATCCAGCTGGCATCTGGTCCCTAGTGGTGTCTGCCAGGGATCAGTATTTGGGCCCAGTCCTGTTCAGTACCTTTATCGATGATCAGGATAAGGGGATTGAGTCTACCATTAGTAAAGTTGTGGACAACACCAAGTTGGGTGGGAGTGTTGATCCATCTCCTGGAGGGCAGGAAGGCTCTGCAGAGGGATCTGTACAGGCTGGATAGATGCACTGATACCAAAGCTATGAGGTTCAAAAGACCAAGTGCCAGGTCCTCCACTTTGGCCACAATAATCCCATGCAGCGCTACGGGCTGGGGCAGAGTGGTTGGAGAGCTGTGATCGGCAGAGAAAGACCTGAGGGTGCTGATCGACAGCAGCTGAACATGAGCCAGCAGTGTGCCCAGGTGGCCAAGAAGGCCAATGGAATCCCTGCTTGTATCACAAATAGTTTGGCCAACAGGACTAGGGAAGTGATTGTCCTTTTGTAATCAGCACTAGCAAGCGCTACGGGCTGGGGCAGAGTGGTTGGAGAGCTGTGATCGGCAGAGAAAGACCTGAGGGTGCTGATCGACAGCAGCTGAACATGAGCCAGCAGTGTGCCCAGGTGGCCAAGAAGGCCAATGGAATCCCTGCTTGTATCACAAATAGTTTGGCCAACAGGACTAGGGAAGTGATTGTCCTTTTGTAATCAGCACTAGCAAGGCTTTGAGTACTGGGCAGAGAAAGACCTGAGGGTGCTGATCGACAGCAGCTGAACATGAGCCAGCAGTGTGCCCAGGTGGCCAAGAAGGCCAATGGAATCCCTGCTTGTATCACAAATAGTTTGGCCAACAGGACTAGGGAAGTGATTGTCCTTTTGTAATCAGCACTAGCAAGGCTGCATCTTGAGTACTGTGTCCAGTTCTGGGACCCTTACTTGAAGAAAGACATTGAGGTGCTGGAGTGAGTCCAGAGAAAGGCAGTGAAGCTAGGAAAGGGTCTGGAACACAAGTCCTGTGAAGTGCAGCTGAGGGAGCTGGGGTTGTTTAGCCTGGAGAAGAGGAGGATTGGGGGGACAATATCACTCTCTACAACTGCCTAAAAGGAGGTTGTAGTCAGGTGGGGGACAATCTCTTCTCACAGGTAACAAGTGACAGGACGCTGCAAGCACATACTGCTCTAACACCTCTGTTACCAGGGGCTTGGGCAGACTGTCCAGCACCACATATGGCTGTAACACCAACCACGGGCTTGGGGAGACTGTTTGTTTTGCACTGAACTATCTATGGATCTACGACATGCTGCTGCAAGCACATAACACCACCTGCGGCTTCGGAAGGCTCCCCAGCAGCACACACGGCCATAACACCACCAGAGACTCGGGAAGACTCTTCACTTTGCATTGAATTATGGTTCTATGACATGCTGCTGGAGTGCCACACTGCTGTAACACCACCAGCAGCTTGGCCAGACTCTCAAGCAGCACAAAGGAGACTCTTCACTTTGCACTGAACTATCTGTGGTTCTATGACATGTTGCTGTGAGCACGTAACACCAGCAGAGGCCTGGGAGGACTCTTCACTTTGCATTGATCTGTGGTTCTATGGCATGCTGCTGCGAACACATACAGATCTAACTCCACCAGGGGCTTGGGCAGACTCTTTAGACGATGGTTCTGTGACATGCTGTTTGCTGTAACACCACCAGAGGCTTGGGGAGACTCTCCACTTTGCACTGAACTATCCGTGGTTCTATTACATGCTGCTGCGAGCACGGAACACCAGCCGGGCTTTGGGGGAGACTCTTCACTTTTGGTTGCTCTATGGCTCTGTGACATGCTGCTGCGAGGTCGTATAGCTCTAACTTCACCAGGGACTCGGCCAGACTCTCCAGCAGCACACACTGCTCTAACCCCAGCAGGGGCTCGGGCAGGCTCTTCGGT
>NW_008679613.1:0-471 GCF_000695815.1 Acanthisitta chloris | reverse complement strand
AATTACAACTGTGCCTTAGCTTCCCTGATCATGTCTCTAGCTTCCCATACAACTTCTCTGTATTTCTCCAAGTCCATTTGTCCTCCCTTCCTCCTTCTAAAGGCCTCTTTTATTTCCCCCTGAGTTTCCTCAGCACTTCCTTATTCATTCACGGAGGCCTTGTGGCATTTTTCCTGATATCCTCTGCCTGGATGCATTGATCCTGAGCTTGGAGGAGATGAACCTTGAATATCAGCCAGCAGTCTTGGGCCCCTCTACTTTCCAGGACTTCATCCCAGGGCACTCTGCCAAGAAGGTCCTTGAAGAGTCTGCTTTCCTGAAGTGCAGGGCAGTAAGCTTGCTGTGCACCTTCCTCACTGCCCTGATGATCTCAAACTCCACCATCTCGTGGTCACTATAGCCAAGGCCACCTTGGAGCACCACGTTCCTCTCCAGCTCCTCCCCGTTGGTGAGCATGAGGTCCAGCATGGC
>NW_008679612.1:33021-35617 GCF_000695815.1 Acanthisitta chloris | reverse complement strand
TGGTTTTATAGATATAATATCAATAAATATATATAAATAATAAAATCATAATATGTAATATAATATGTAATATAATATATATTATCTTGATATATTTACCTCAGTTGCTTTTATTTATAAAGCTCTGACTATTCTTCTTTACCTTCCCATTTTTTAAACCAGCCACACCGTGGATCTCTTTCTCATGCCCACACATCTCTTGAAACCACATGCAAAGCACAGCACTGAGAAAAAGATTATAAAGGAGCTCTTAAAGGTAACCTTAAAGTTGCTCAGCCTTGCACATCTGTGGGCCCCTGAGCACATCTCCTCTTGGGTCACATCCTGGGTTGAGACACCACTTTTTTTCAGGCCCTTTTTCATGTAAGAGAGAAATGTCATGAACACCTGATATTTCCTCATCCCTCTCCAAGCCCTGGCAGATTTCTAGCAGAACTGTGCATTTATATCCAGCTGCTTAGCAGGAAAAGCTCTTTCTGAGCCATCTCCACTGTATATTTTCCTCTGCAATAAATATGAATTAAGGTTATGGCCCAGAATGATCTTCCCAGGAAAAAGTGTAGATTCCATCAATGTGACCCATTAAAGCAATCTTAAATACCCACTGATGGTACATTATTGCAAGTTACTTTCCTTCCTGATGAAGAATTTATTCAATATATTGGAGCAAAAAAGGTCTCCAGGAAGGCATTGCCTGTGCACTGCATCAATAAAAGGGCCATGGGGATGGGCTTAACAAGTAAGAAAAGGAGTGTCCATTTATCCAACCCTACTGGATGAATCAAAACACCCTCCTGAAGGGCGTGGAGGCCAAGGGGGAAACTGGAATGAGCAAAACTCAGAAGGAGCAAGGGTATCCTCAGCCTGTGGAGTGTGAAACATGAGGAGACATGGATAGAAGGTTTTGCCTGCCTGAAATGGGTCAGGAACCTGAGAAATCCAAGGGCTAACCCATCTCCTGCTCTGTGCAGTAAATACAGCAGCAATGTGCACAGCACTGCAGGTGGGAGCATGGGGAATTCCTTCTGGGACCTTCTTCAGGGTTGCCAGAGGTCAGAGGGTATGTGGGTGAGCAGGATTGGTGCTCCTGCAGCAAAGAGACATCCCAGGCACAGACAATCGCTCATGTCTAACATCAAATGTTAGCTCACTATCCAGTAGGTTTGTGGCTGCTTTTTTAGCACCTTTGCCTCACCACAATGACCTGGCAGGAGGCTGTAGAGAGGTGGGAGTTGGCCTCTTCTCCCAGGTAACAAGCAATATGACAAGAGGAAATGGCCTGAAGCTGTGCCAGGGAAGGTTTAGAGTGGATATTAGGAGAAATGTCTTCACTGCAAGGGCTGTCAAGCACTGAAACACTCTGCCCAGGAAGTGCTGGAATCACCATCGCTGGAAATGTTCAAAACATGCGTGGATGTGGTATTTGAGGACATGGTTAGTGGTGGCTTGGCAGTGCTGTGGGAATGGTTGGATTCTATTGTCTACAAGGTCTTTTGCAACCTAAACAATTCTATGATTCTAAGGAACAGCACAATGAGTTGCAAGTTGGGTTTAGGTGCAGAAGAGGTGAAGGGCTCCCCAAAGTATCACAGCTCACTGTGACAGCAGAGACCAAAGGCAGTTGTGAGTCTTTTCCACTCAGAGAAAACAGGACTTCACAAGCCCTAAAAATCTCTCTCCTTCTCTACTTTACTCTTTGCCTCTGCAACCCAAATCTGAATTTATGAACATTTTGCTACGTGTCAAGCCTAGGGTGGTTGGTTTTCCTGTGTACCTGTACAATTCAATTGCAAAAACAACAGTCTGGAGAAGGAGGAGTTTGTATTATGGGAAGAAAAACCTCTCAAACGCAAGGCTGAGACAAACATAGAACTATAGCATCACAGAATTAAGGTTGGAAAAGACCTGCAAGACCATCAACTCCAACATTTAACCAATCACCACCTTACAACTAAATTACTAACTGCCACATCCAGTTGTTTCTTGAACACTTCCAGGGATAATGGCTTCACCACCTCTCTGTTCAGCCCCTTCCAGTACCTGACAGCCCTTTCAGTGAAGAAATTCTTCCTGGTGTCCCATCTGAACCTCCCCTGGTGCAGCTTGAGGCTGTTTCCTCTCGTCCTGTCAAGGACACATACACTTAGAGACTTTTCTCCCTTGCAGACACCAAAATCTTCCCCAAGGGCCAAGAGGCTCCCATGGGTCCCTGTGTCCTGAACCATTCAGAGGAGGCCAGGCAGGCTATGTGCTGCAGCTGCAGGGTGAGCTGCGCCACATCTCCCATTCTGCTAATTCATGAGATTGACAACACATAAAATATTAACAGCAGAGAATACAGAGTTCTCTTTGGAGGACTGAGGTGGGGCTTGCGCCATGCAGAACAGGCAAAGAACTGTCAGCAGCAGACAGAGGGTTTGTATCTTCTCTCTCCTCACCCTGTGAGCTGCTGCTTGCAGGGCCCTGCACAGTGCCTGCCCCAGCTCCACAACCTCCAGCACCCCTGGGCTTGGAGGGGCCTTGGATGTCTTCTCCTCCCACCAGCCCAAAGCAGGTGTTCCTCACCTCCCTGAAATGCCACACTCCCCCCTACCAT
>NW_008679612.1:11257-32982 GCF_000695815.1 Acanthisitta chloris | reverse complement strand
CTGAGACCAAATTGAAGCCTACCTTTTCTTCCCCCCACATTTCCAGTTGCATCCACTTCTGTATCTGCTCTAGCTCTCCTCCAATGTTCTGTATTCTTCAGCACCTAATTAATGACTCAATTCACTAATATTTGTGCAGCAGCATTCTCTCCACAGCTCTAAGGCAGCTATGCCAATTCTGAGCCCTGATTTTAAACAACAGCTTTTGTTTAAGCTTTCTGCAGAGAAAACAGCTCCAAAGACTAAAGATTCCTCTGTCTCTTCACAAGACAATTACTCAGAGTGTTATCAGCAAATCTTCACATACCTCCATCTCCAGCAGGATCTCTCCCAGCACAGTCCACCCACCCAGAGATGCTCTCAGGACTGCAATCAATACTTGTTAATTAAGCTGTAGCCCATTCCAATTAGAGCTATAGGATCTGAAGGACAGACATTTGTTTTTGTCAGGAAATTCATTTAGTCATTCATTAACTTTAATTTTTAAATGATATATCACTTTAATGATAAATAATTCCTCTCATTACAGGGCAAACATATGGGAGAGAAAGATAAAATGGGAGAGACTTGGGCCCAGGGTGGAATATGTTCCTTTTCTCGCCCAACCCCATTTGTGTCAGCAAACTGGGCTCCCTTGGAATGTGACTGGCAAGTGCAGAGCTCAAATAGGAACAGAGATGCTCTGAGTGTCTCACCTCCCTCTGTTCTGGGAACAGGAAATCTCTGCTGTGAAATCTGTGGTTCAGAATAGCTGAGACTTTGTGCGGGCTACCAAAATAAACACTTTCCTAGGGAAATCACAACATTTCCCTGTGAACAGGGGGGGAATTTCTGTACAGGAGGAGGAATTTCTGTAAAGGCAGGAGCTTTACAACTTAACCCTCTGCACTGATCCCAGGCACAGAGCACTGGTTTGTAAGGTGAGGTGTGTGCATGTCCTGCACTGAGAATTAAACCCTCCCTCACTTGGCTTGGCACCTAGTTACACATGGAGCACACCAGCAATACTTTGGGCCTTCTCTTCCCAGCAGATGCTGCATGAAAATCTATCTGGGATGCTACAAAGAAGGGGACTGCCCTAGAGGTCGCCTATCAGTGCCCATCACATCCACCCCTGGAATTTGCTCTGCTCCATCTCAGTGCAGAGCTAAGCAAACATCTCCAAGCCTTTTCCTCCTGGATGAAGCAGAACTCAGGAGTGTCTGACATCCTAAACTGCTCCGACATCACAAGCTCATCACCCTGCCAAGCACATCCCTGCAGCATTCCCCAGAGCCAGGATGCTGCAGAAATAGCTGCATCCCAAGCCTCCTCCACACAGCCCTGCCCTGCCCTGCCTGGGATCTGCCTTGCCTGGGATCTGCCCTGCCCGGGACCAGCCCTGTGACAGCCATCCAAACAGCTTAGGTGAATCAATGATTCCCTAGAGAGTGCCTTTGCTGCCCAGCATTGGGCTGGGCTGGTAGGGAATGATCAGCCTCACAGACCACAGTGGCAAACAAACAGCAAAACCAAATCACTCAGGGAATAAACTACCTGACACAAAACCAGTGAGAAAAGCAGCAGGGCTCAGCCTCTGGGGAGATTTAGACCAGCACAGCAATCACTGACTCTTCTTACCATATTTCTTCCCTTGAAACAACTACTTATCCCTCTTCCCAGCCCGATTTGGCAGCTCTCATCACACATCGTTCCTGCTGTGCTTTTAGGACTCTGCATCTGCTACAAACTCCTGTGAGCCAGGGAGAGAGTTCCTCTCTGAGCCCTGTTGCAGAGGGCTCAGAGCAAGCACAGTTCAGAGCCCCTGTTTGTACAGACACCTCTGTGCTGCCAAAGAGCCAAAAGAGGGAGGAGCCAGTGGCACAGCCCAGCCAGGACTTCCAAAGATAACCCAGGACTCCTAATAGCCACACAAGTCACGACTCCTGGCACACACATGCAGCAGAGAGGAGCATCCCAGACTTTTCAGAGCCAAAAATCACTTTATCCAGTTCCTCTGCCTCTTGGCATCTCCTGTCTCACACTGTCACCTCCCTCCTCCTGCAATGCCAAAATTAACTGTGTTCCCTTCTCAAGATCCTGACCTTTCCCTCCCCCTGGAGAACCATCCCCAGCAGGGTGGCTTAGCCAAAGGGATTCCTCCTGCGAGAAGCTTTGCTGCCTGAATTTGCATGTGTCAGTGTAACAAGCAGGAGCTAACCCAGTGCTGCTTTGAGCAGGTGGAGAGGCAGCTTGGATAACTTCTTTAGGAGGAACACACAGGAGCTGTGTAAGGGAGGTGGTTTCATCAAAGGAGAAAGGGGCAGGGAAACAGAAGCTATGCAAAATGCTACTTATTAGCAATTTGTTTACTTAACTCGTGCAGATGTTTGAGCATTAACAAAGCCTTTCTCCCGTTTCTCCAACAGCTCCTCCTCCATCCAGCTGTGCTGCTCAATTCCCATGTTTCTGACATCAGTGCATGTTGCTATAGAGATAATTAATTAATGCAACATAATCAAGTCAGCAATTTTTCTACTTCGCAGGTTACCACAGGACTGGAAATAGAGAGGGGATGAGAGAAAAGCTCCCTCTGCAAAGCAGGGGCTTAACGAGCCTCTAAGCACCCAGAGCTGGGGCTGAAAACCATTTCTGCAGCACATGAAATGGGCCATATTTGGCATAATCACAGGCATTAGGAGCCTGGAGAAGGATTAGGAAAACAGCAGTAAAGAGTAGTGAAGGTTCTGTCCAAACATTGCAGGTGGAGGGAAGAGTTCCCCGAGCACAGAGCAAAACTCCTCTCAGCCTGGCAAAGTGAAACAGCTCTCAGGGTATTTGGCCCAAGAGGCTCCAAGCTGTGATGTCCTAGTGGCTAATCCCAAATACACAGAGCTTTTTTCCAAGAGCCACCCCAAAATCATCTCTCTGGGGCTGCCTGACTTCTGTGGGAGAGCAGCTGAACAGCTGCTCCTTATGGGACCTCCTGAGAAAGCTGGTGATGAAAAGGGATGGAGACAACCTCTTTGCAGCCCAAAAGACTCGATGTCATGCTCAGTCAGGAGCCAGTTGCCTTCCCAGCTGCTCCTCAGAGCAGAGTTCTCCTGCCTGTCGGAGCTGGGCGGCACAAGGAGGCAGGAGGTGAGCACAGACACTCACCTCTCTCATCCCCAGCTCCTCGTGACAGTCAGGTTGACATTTACAGCTGACAAGGACAGCAGTGACTTGTCACTGTGTCCAAACAAGGCAACTCTTTGCTGAGAGCTCTAACTCCCCTCAGGAACTTGCTTTCCTGAACTAGGCCAAAACAAGGATGCTGTGGAGCATCCAAGGAGGTGCCATACTTGCTGTTTGGTCCAACTCCAGCCTGGTGTTCATTTGGAACATGAAATCAGTCCCTTTTCAAGCCAAGCCTCGTCTCATTATTTGTCCTGTGCTAATTAGAATCTTTTTATACACTTCCCTGCTCAGGGTCTGTGCCTGCTGAGGTTAGAGAGAGGAAAGCAGCACAGCTGAAATTAGGTCACCTAAGCCTGAGGACGTTTCCATTGCTCAGCACAGGTTGCTCTGCACGCAATGAGGCAAAGGGGGAAGTGCCTTACGAGAGACAAATGCAGAATGAATGGGCAAAAGGCTGAGTTTTGGGACAGAAGTGACATCACCAAGTGACATTTGCCCTCTCTAACTGGGAAGTTTTATCAGACTGTGATATTTCCATGGCAGGTCTCACTGCCATGCTGGAACTGAAGACACCTGCACTCCTCAGAGAGCTGCCCAGGGCAAAACAGCCAAGCAAATTGTTACTAAAACAGTAAAAAAGATGATTTAGCAGGAAAATCAGAAGGACAGAACACTGCTGCCCAGGTTCTGAGCCATCTACACAGTATACAAAGGAGAGGGACTTCCCACAGGGGCATGAAGTGATGTCACTGCCATGCTGGAACTGAAGACACCTGCACTCCTCAGAGAGCTGCCCAGGGCAAAACAGCCAAGCAAATTGTTACTAAAACAGTAAAAAAGATGATTTAGCAGGAAAATCAGAAGGACAGAACACTGCTGCCCAGGTTCTGAGCCATCTACACAGTATACAAAGGAGAGGGACTTCCCACAGGGGCATGAAGTGATGGGACAAGGGAGAATGGCCTTCAGCTGAAGGAGAGCAGGGCTAGAGGGGATGAAGGAATTCTTCCCACAGGGGCATGAAGTGATGGGACAAGGGAGAATGGCCTTCAGCTGAAGGAGAGCAGGGCTAGAGGTGATATTGTGAAGGAATTCTGTGCCTGTGAGCATGCTGAGGCACTGGCACAGGTTGCCCAGAGCAGCTGTGGCTGCCCCATCCCTGGGACTGTTCCAGGCCAGGCTGGATAGGGTTTGGAGCAACCTGGGCTAGTGGAAGGTGACCCTGCCTTGGCAGGGGGGTTAGAATGAGATGAGCTTTAAAGTCCCTTCCCACCCAAACCACTCCATGTTTCCATACGCCATTCCAACAAAAGCATGGAACAGTGTGCAACTTTCCTGTTGGATTCATGTACAACACAGTTGAGGACAATTAGGACCAAAAAAACACCCAAGTATTAAACACATTCTGATCTGTTTGGAGACTTCAGCACCAGCCACCAATTCTTTCCAGGCTCAGCTCCTTTCAACGGGATAAATTACATGGAGTGACTGAAATTCAGAGCTGATTGCAGACCAGCTGCAGACAGAGATAGCTCAGTATTCCCCAGCCAGAGCTGCTTCCCTAGCAGGCTCCTGCTCTGACCTGTTGCAAGAGTTGTCCATGTGTGTCTGCAGCACATCCCAGAGGAGCTGGACCCCCTTGAACAGGTCAGTTCAGCTGCAGGAGGAGAGTGGCAGAGGCCTGTGAGACACTTTAAACAGCAACCTCCAAACTACCAAAACATTAGCTTGATCCACTCAAAACCCAGAGCAAACCCACTCCTGCAGCCACGACCAGCTGCTGCTGCTGCTGCTGCATAGGTTTGAACTGGAATAGAGAGAGAACATTTTCCTCAGAGCCAGACAACAAGTCAACCCAGAGAGAGGCAAGAAATCATCTCCTCTGAGAGCAACAATGAGCAATTTAGCTTGATTATATCCTTGCAGATCTCCCTATTTATAAGGGTTTGCATTCTTTGGAGTGCAAACTCTGGTGAGTTTTTTCCTGCGCATCAGCTCTGCCACGAAGAGTTGTCATTAGCTCCTGATTAAAAGAGGCTTTAAATAAAGAGTGGAAACAAGCCCAAACAAAGAAGTGCTGCCGCATCCCAGTGCTGTTGTAACACTCTGTCTGCTGCAAATGTCAGTTGTATTTACTGTTTGGAATCCACTAAGCTTTTTTGCTTGTAGGAGAGGTAAAATGGGGAGTACTGGGCCAGGAGGGAGGGAAGAACAACAGAGGAGAGGTAAATAAATAAGCAACCACAAAGCCCACGTGTCCATGAGGGTCCTGGCAGTTCATCCTAGCAAGATAAGATGCAGGTTTGCCCACAGATGCAGCAAACAAATTAAATCAGCTTCAGCAGTGAAAGCCTGACATTTTCCATCCTCCCCCCAGCACAATGCAGGCTCCAGCAGGGACCAAAAGCAGGGGCAGAAAGAGCAGAGTCAGGCATCAGAGGCATAGGGGAGTGGAGGGAAAGGACAGGTAGGTGAAAGGGCAACCTGAAGTAGTGCAAGCCATCCTCTGTGCCAGAGCACCACAGGACAATCTGTCCCACTACCGCCCTGGCTGCACAGGCTGTGTCCAGGTGAGGGAAGGAGCTGTTTGCATGCTCACTGAAGGATCCTGCTCTGCCTTAGACAGGAACCAGCTCATCTTGGCACACAAGTGCTGGGTAATTTTTAACAGGACAGAAGTGCCTCTAGCAAGGTGCAGGCAGACACCAAATAAGATTAGCTTGGATTTTCCAGTCTCAGTGGCATCCAGAGCACAGGAAACGTCACTGATGATTTCAAGTGGCAGGTCCTAACCCCGGAGAGGGCAGAGCTACAGGCCAAGGGCTGAGCTGTTCAACCCCATCAGCACAGGGCACTGCTGGGCGAGATTATGATTATGGATGGGTTATATGGTTACCTCCAGTGCTGTATCCAGTTCTGGGTCCCTCATCACAGGAAAGACACTGAGGGGCTGGAGGTGTCCAGAGAAGGGAACAGAGCTGCAGAAGGGGCTGCAGAGTCAGTCGTGGGAAGAGAGTCTGAGGGAGCTTGGGGGATTCAGCCTGGAGAAAAGGAGGCTCAGAGAGGACTTCCTGCTCTCTACAATGCCCTGACAGGAGGTGTACCCAGGTCGGGTCAGGATCTGCTCCCAGGAAACAACAGGACAAGAGGAAACAGCCTCAAGCTGTGCCAAAGGAGGTTCAAGTTGAACATCAGGAGGAATTTCCTCATGGAAAGGGCTGTCAGGCATTAGAATTGCCCAGGGAGGTGGTGGAGTCATCACCCTTGGAGGTGTTCAAAGAATGACTGGACATGGCACTCAGTGCTCTGCTCTAGTTTACAAGTTGTGATCAAAGGCTGTACTCAATGATCTTAGAGGTCTTTTCCAACCTCAGTGACTCTGGGGTTCTATGATTTAGCCCCTGCTTAATTAGCCAGGCTGAGCACAAACAGGAGATGCCATAGCAGGACCTGAGCAGGGGATGGCACTGCTCTATAGGTGTACCAGCTTGGTTAGCTCATTCTCCAGCAGGTACCAGTTTTATAGATACATTTTTTAGTCAAGATGAAAGGGGATGGAAAGGAGGGGATCCCTCACCCCTGAAACTTTCTTGACTGTACATATAGCACTCTGCCTGTAGCAGGCTAAGGGCTTGCTGCTGAGCAAAGCCACTGCTGAGAGGAGCTCCAAACTGCTCCCTCAACCCCCACAGCCAAACCCACACTAATGCACTGACCCTGGCTGCCTTCCCACCACCAGCAGCACAGGGACTCAACCCTTCCCCAGCCCCAGAGAGCAGGAAAAGCTAACTCCAATAAATGCAAAGCAGTTCCAGTCGATTCCACCTTTTAAATGCAACACTTAATTAACTCTACTGGGGCTTCCTTGGCTCTCCCTGCCTGTGTTTCCACGCCACCAGGTTAGGAAAACACTCTCTCCCTTGGCATGAAGGGGCCCAGGCTCCCCCTCCTGCTGGCACCACATTCCCCAGGGCCTGGCCCCAAGGGCACACAGTGCCCAGAGAGCTTCTTCTGCAGAAACCTGTCACCAGATGGAGGATTTTACTGCTCTGGCTACTCCTCACTTGGACTTCAACCCAGTGCCCTCACTGGTACTCGAGTGGAGCAGGACAAACCAAGCTGTCACCTCTCTATAGCCAGCACTTAGAGTCAGTAGTGCTAAACTCTCCAGAGAAAGAGAAAGAAAGCAAAGCAAAGCTGTGGGTGGAGGGGGAGCAGCCAAGCCCAGATGTTTGGGAGCAGCTGGCAGTTCTGTGTCTCCTAGGATGCTGATGGATGCAAACCGTGGTGTGCCAGACCCCACCAGCCTCCCTCTCCCTGGCAACTGAGCATCCCAATCAGCTGTGCTGGGTGCAATCATCTTTTCCCCTTCAATAATACACTAGGAACACACTGGAAAGGGATTTATTCATGTTACTAACTGTCAAAAAATGTTTGCTATGCTAAAATAACCTGCAGGGAGGAGAAAAAAAAAGGAAAGAAGGAAAAACACCCAGGGGAGAGAGAACTGTGAGAACATCAGTTCTGCATATGAGGGACATGGACATGCCCAGGTAGGTGTTGAGATGGGGCATACATGAGCTCTTCCAGCAGATATTAACAGGGAACCAGTGAAAGCTGAGCAGCAGGGAAGAGGAGGCACCCTGACTGGCTTAGCTCAGCTGTTTGAGCTGAGAATGTACACTGTTTTGAGCAGTTTTTGAAACTCGCCCCAGAGCCCAGCACAAACCCAACAGGTTGCACAGCAGCTCCCCCAGGCCTGTGTGACAGCAGAACATCCTCTCGAAAGCACTGCAGAGAGGGCATAGAAGCCCCAAGCAGCAAAGCTGCAAGGCATCCCTCCTGCCAGGGAAAGCTCAGGGAGTGCAAGTGACCCCAGGTATAACAGCAAAAACTCATCATCTCGGGAAAAACAAAGACTCTGGAGCATTACTGAAATGCCTCCAGCTCTGCCACACCAGGCATGAACCTTTAAAACAGGACACAAACAGCTTAAGCAACCTGGCACAAAACCATCAGGGACCATTAAACACCAGTTAGAGATTCACTCCAATCCCAGGAAGCCCTGAAGCCTCAAAAGGCCCCAGACTGGGAGGGAGCACTCGGGCACAGGTTCTTTCTGGGGCATGTCATCAGCTCCTGCTTCTCTCTGGAGAGCCACCAGTGAGCTCAGCACAGCCACCAGTTTGTGGCTACTGCAGATGAAACAGCTGATGGCCACATTTCACCAATGTGGGGCTGTGAGGCTACTGGCACAGCCCCATAAAGGGTGACCCATTGAGGTGGACCCATGGAGAGCTACATCTACCCATACCTTGCCAGAGCAGCTGTGGCTGCCCCATCCCTGGAAGGGTTCAAGGCCAAGTTGCATGGGGCTCGGAGCAACCTGGGCTAGGAGAAGGTGTCCCTGCCCATGGCAGGGGGTGGGATGAGCTTTAAGGTCCCTTCCAACCCAAATCATTCTGGGATACCATGATATCTAGGACTCCCTCACCACCTGCCGCAGGTGAATGGGGACAGACACAGAGCATCCCATCCTTCAACACACCCAAGTGACAGATCACAGCTATGCACAGCAGTGGCTTTGCTGGAGCCTCCAGGACAGCCTTCCCAGAGTGGACACACCACATCCTTCCACCAGCTTGCAATGAAACTCCCCCAAGCTCCCCTGCAGCTCTTTTCAGTCCCCTCATGCAAACCCAGCCTGTCTCCTTCCCTTCCCACCAGCTCCCACCCTTTCATGCTGGTTCTTACTGCTAGAATCCCGCACAGATCTATTTTGTGGTGCTTGGAGCACGTTCCCAACTCTTTTGAGCTCTCCTGTGCTTTAGCAGCTATTTCTCAGCCTGGGAGACACTCTGCTGGTGGGATCTGACAGCACAGGGAAGGTGCAGTGGGAGCCAGAGCAACAGTTCACATCCCCACTTGGAGGCTTGGAGGCAACATCCACCTGCAGACAACAGTCAACAGGACAATGAGGCGCCAGCAATGCCACCAGCCCTGGATTTTCCTCTTCTCACACACCCTGGGACTGCTCAGCAGCTGGGAAAGCCAAACGGCCTCTCCAGATAAACAAGTGTAAACCCATAGTGAGGACAAACCTTATCAGGAATAATATCCAACAGCTGAATCCAGTAACAAATGGTTTTCTTCTCTAGATCATGTGTCTATCTCAGTCCTGAGGGGACAAGTGGTGCAGTGAGACTCCTGCCAGAATCCAATCAGGACACTGTGAGAAGGAAACGAACTCAACTGCTGCACAAGATCCTTTGATATCCCATTTCTGTGCTCTGGAGGTGGTGGAACCTCCATGATTTGAGAGCTGAAGAACAGCCTAGACACCACCCGTGGGATGCTCTGTCCGGGGGATGCTCCATCCGGAGCTCACACAGCCACACGGAGAGGCAGAGTCAACAGAGACCCAGGAGTCCAGGGAAGTAATTACAGCGCTGCCTCATCACTTACTCCAGCAGCAGGATGTCATTCCAGCTCCACCTGCAGGAATTTCTGGCTGTGAGAAAGCCTGGAAAGTTAGCTGGGAGAGACATTGCTCAGGGAGGTGAGGGAGGGAGGAGGCTGAGGTCACAGGGAAGGGTGCTGAGCCTTGAGGTTGCATAGAAATACTATTAAACAGCTTGGAAAGTCAAGGAGTTTAGGTTTCTTGGCATAATCCCACAGGACAATGCTGAATGCAGCTCCTCAAGTGCCTTCTAGCCATCTCCATGAATTCCAGCCCATGCTCCCTGTGCTCAGTCTCCACACAGCTCAGCAGCTCATCTTTCCAGGAGGAACACCTGCTGCAACTGAATTTTACAGGAATATTGGAGAGCATTTGCAAAGTGAAGCTGAATTGAAGATTCATTCAGGATACAGATGCCATTCCACAAAGAAGTTACTCCTCTAAATCAGGGAAACACGAGTAGTTTATCCTTGCACAATGATTCACCCCTTTAATGGCAGGGTCTGAGGGTGGAAAGCCAATGCAGTCTCTGTGCTGCTTCAAGCAACCTGACATGGTTTGGGCAATCAAGCTTAGGCTAAAAGAAGTAGCAACCAAGCTGATTTCCTGAGTAACCCATCCTAAAGAATCACTGAGGTTGGAAAAGACCTCCAAGATCAAGTGGAGCCTTCCTATTAAACAGGGAACACAATTAAGAGGAACAAAAAAGACCTTCAGTACTTTCACACCTGCAGTAAAATCCTGAAACTTACTGGATTTCAGGGTGGAACAAAAATACCCCAAACCTTCATATCTGCACAATTTATACATACATTTTTAAATGTTATCCATACAGCACCAAGACCAAGTAGGAAATGCATGAGCACGTTCTGGCTCCCAGGAGAAATCCCTGCAGATAAAGCACAGCAAAACAGATCCTGAAGTGTGAGAGACAGGAGAGTTCCCAGCATGGATCACCAGTCCCAGGGCAAGTGTAAGGCATGGAGAAAGGCAGCAAATGAGCTATGCACAGGAAACAAAGCAAACTGTAACCTTGAGCCGAGAACACGTTTGTAATAGATCTATAAAGACGTCAATCTCCTGTGTCTGTAGTGGCTAAATACCTGTGCAGGAAACCAGGCAGAAAAATCCTGCACCAAGCGTCGAGAAAATCCAGTCAGAGACTCCTCTGCTCCCACCTCCCTATCAATCCACTGCTAAGCTGACTAAATGCCTCTTTTCCTGCCCACAGTAACAATACAAGGCCTAAATGCTGTGCAGTTTAGCTGAATGAGCAGCATTTGCCATGCTGAGCTTTGCCTATGCAGGCAGGAATCTGCAAGGAAAGAGAGGAAAAAAAGCCCCACAACTCATTCAAAGCTGGAAATGCCTCTCTGCCCTGGTTGCTACAGGTGATTTACCTACATCTCTCCCCAAACAGCAAAGCAGCACGGGCAGAACTAGAGAGCTAAGGAGGCAGCTGGGCTGGCCAAGAGACATGGTTGGTGGGGGAGTTCATGCTCTGCAAACCCTACAGCATCCTCAGTGGAACTGGTTTTGCCAGTTTGAAACCCAAACTGAGCTTCTAGCAGACTCAGAGAATCCTGGTGATCCTCAGAGCCCCAGAGGAGCCTTTTCCCTGCACTTTGCAGGGGCTCAGAGAGAAAACCACAGCAGCAATAAGATACATTGGTGCTCACATAGGGACAGGCTGAAGGGGATTCCCAGAGATGCTGTCACCACACTGCCCACAGTGCTGCTCTTTCAAAGAGAAGGGAAATGCACTTTCCTCTTTGGGAATAACCCACTGGATGTTCCTCGGGAAAAGAAGCAAAAGAAGCACAAAGAGGTGACATTAACATGTTCCCTCTGATGCCAATGCAGCACCAGAGTGATATTATCCTCCCTAAGTAATGAAGAGCCCCAGAAGAAGCCAGGATTAATGCAGCGTCAGCCCAAAGGGCCAATCAGGCTCTAGACCAAGCAGTGCTCATAGAAATTAAGGCCTGGGCTGTGACCGCTTAAATTTTCCCCCTAAACCTGTGCCAAACCTTTCCTGTTTGACACCTCCAAATGCCTTTGAAGAGCCAAGAGGGAGTAGCAGGCACAGCCACAAGCCCAGATTCCAGCAGTTTGGGCTTCATGCCTCTGCCTTCTCAGCTTGGAGCAACCTGAGCTAGGGGAAGGTGTCCCCAGTGTGTCCCAGAGCAGAGGGTGGAACTAGGTGATCTTTAAGGTGCTTCCAACCCAAACCATTCTGGGACTCTATGGTTCTCCAGCCCTCTCCCTTGGGATGGCACACACACACACCACTCCCACTGCAGCTGCCTGTGGCCACTACTGTGGGACTCTACTCTGAAAAACAACATTAATGATGTTTTGAGACAGCCTCAGCTCAGGTCTCTCCATACCCTTCATAACGTATCCACCTTCCAATGACTGCACTGTGCCACATCCACACCTTTAGGAACCTCAATAGGTCATAGATGCCAGCAAAAAAAAACCCCAAACAAAAGGCACTTTACAAGAGCGAAAGTTCTGGGAGAGTCACCTGAGGAAAGAAACCCAACCAAACATGCAAGGATCTACGTGTGCCCGGCTCTGCTCCAGCACAGGGTCAGCAGGAGCTTGGGGAGGGCTCAGCAGAGGAGATATTTGCCAGAACAGCAGCTCACAAGCTCCTGTCACCCCCCTGGGGCCACCACTTCCAAATCAGCACACACCATTAGGAAGGATCAATTAAAAGCAGCAGGAGCAGAGGAGAAGGTGCAATTCCACCCAGTGTTAAATTCTCCATCCCAATTTCACTAGGGATTTTGGATCAGTTTCTTTTGACTGTGAGCAACGATAAAACTACTGATTAAACTTTAAAGGGGACCTGTCTTTGAAGCAGAGGAAAGGCCCAGCAGGGCAGGGATTCATTATTGAAAGGAGGTTTGTATTTTCCAGGCCAGCAGCCACCAGGAGATTGCCAAGCAGAGCACAGCCCAACAACAGAGCCCAAACCCGAGTGCCCCAGACCAACATCCAGGGGACGGATGCTTGGATAATCCCTTTATTGCATCTGCGGATTGTAACTTTAACAAGGCACAAGTTTTACAGCTAATATTTTGGAGAACTGTGATGGGGATTTTTATAGCCTGACAGGAATTCACGGGAGAACAAGCCACACCTAAGTTTGTTTCTTCCATCAGGGAACTAAATAGATTTTTCACATAAAATTACCCATCACATGCTGCCTATAAAAAGATGTGGCTGTAAACATCCCAGTTTTAACCTCACAGCTGAAAGTGAGCACCACAGGGAACAAAACCTTCCTGCAGGAACATAGCTAACTGCAATATCTCTTACACCTGTCTGCAAAGCTCTTCCTTCCATGCTGTGGTATCATGGATGGCACAGCTCTGTGTCCCAACACAAGCACATGGAACTGATGGAGCAAGTCCAGAGGAGGCCACGAAGCTGATCAGAGAACCGGACTACCTTCCCTAGGAGAGACTTGAGTCTGTTCAGCCTGGAGAAGAGAAGGTTGTGTGGAGACCTCAGAGCACCTGCCAGGATCTGAAGGGGCTCCAGGGAAGCTGCAGAGGGACTTTGCATTAGGAACTGCAGTGATAGAGCAAGGAATAATGGGGAGAAATTGAAAGAGGGAAATACAGGGAAATATCAGGAACGAATTTGGATGAAGCCTTGAGCAACCTGTTCTGGTGGGAGATGTCCCTGCCCAGGGCAGGGGTTTGGGGCTGGGTGATCTCTAAATTCTATTCCAACCCCTTAACCCTCTATGATCCCATGGCACAGCCCCTGGCAGCTGCTGGAGCAGAGCTGTGCTGTCCCTGTGCAGAACAGTCAAGGAGGTTGTGAGTGCATGCGCGCGCGCGCGCGCGTGTGTGTGTGTGTGTGTGTGTGTGTGTGTGTGTGTGTGTGTGTGTGTGTGTGTGTGCGCGCGCGCGCTCGTGTTTGCCTAGCATTTAAAGTCAACATTCCTCATTTTTTATTTGCTTTTAAATCAAAGAAGAATTAACCTTTGCGGGGGGAGGGGGGGGGGAAGAAGACTAAAATGATGCCTAGCCCATCTCCTGCAGTGTTGACACAATAGTTTTCATTTGCAAGCAAATGGAAGTTGAACTTAGCCGTCAAATATTCATTTATCAGCATTAACCTACCTTCCCTCCCCTCTTTGTCCTCACTCCCAGGCATTTCTCTTGTTTGTCTTTCAGAGGGCTCGGGAGTGGTGTGGAGAGCTGTGTTTGTGCCCCAGATTACCCCCTGAACTGTTCTGATCTGCCTCTTGTCCCCCGTGACAGCATTGCCTGTTCAAGGCAGCATTATAAAATGAACTGGAATGAGCTTTTCCAAAGGCTTCCCGTGCAGGGAATCCATCCTCATCAGTGCAAACCTCCCAGAGCCTCTTCTTCATTCCTTTTTCATCTCCAAATGTCAGTGCCTGTTGTCAGGATGCAATTGTTTTCCTTCATCACTCACCGCACTGGAGTGGAAAGTGCTCATCTCTGTGGTGTGAAGTCCCTCGCTGCATTCATCCCCCACTCCATTTCGAGGGGCTGCTCTCCAGGCTGGTTTGGCCCTGGGGAATCAAAGCTTAGCCACTCAGCTCGGGCAGGAGCAGTGTGAGCTCACAGATCCTCCCACCGGGACACTCGGTTCCCTTTGAGTGCAGCTGAAGGGAGGGCACAGGGAGAAGGACACGTCAGAGACACCTTAAAGCAAAGCCATGCAGAGACCTGGGCATCCTCTCGCTGTACACGTGGGACCAGAGGGAGAACCGGAGCTCTTGTTTCTGTGTTTGCCAGCGCAGGAACCGCGGGACGAACCTCGGAGCTGCTGCTCCGTTCCCTGATCGCCCTGCAGAGCTGTTCCCCAGCCCGATAAGCCTTTCAGCTCCGTAATTGCTGCTTTTCCTAGCAGCAATCGCAAGGCAAAGCAGCCTCGAGGTTCGGGCAATAGGCTGCTCGAAGAGCTGCTGACAACTCCCAGGAAACTTTGCCATTTCCAACGCTTTCTGCCCACATTTCCTCTATTTTCCGGCCCGCAATTTAGCACACAAAGCTATTTGCATGAAAATAGCATCTTGAGAGTTTCACAGAAGACTTACAATGCCTTTCCTTTAAAAAAAAAAAACCCTACCACATAATTGCAGAAATGTGTGTTGAGCATCTCAGGTAGACTCAGCGAGAGGAGAATGAAGCACAAAACTGATTGCAAACAGTTTTCTTTCATTTCAGATCCCATCAAGTTCTCATTCTCCAGCTGCCACTCAACTGCACTCCTGGATGCATTAATCCTGTGCCATTAGTACTCACTAAAGGCAAGGAAGTGCCTCTATTAAAGCAAAGACAAATTCATTTAATGGCTTCACTGTCTGTGTTTCTAAAAATACGTGTCACTTCCTCTTGACCTGCAGGTAGGAAATTCCATATTGAGATATTCTTGGATTAAACTGACTCCTAATAGCAGGTAAACATCCCATCTGGCAAGCTCCCCTTTCACAAAGTCCAGGGAACTGGCTGGAACCTGTGGAGCACAAGATGGGTCAGCAGAAGTAGCTGAAGGATTAAATCTGGGTCTAAATGAGATGACACCCAACAAATCCACCAGATTGAACCCTGCCAAGACTGTGATTTGCAGGGAAGAAATGTTATCCAGCAAAGATATAGGAGCCACCAACTAGCTCACTTAAGGATGTTGCACTTCCAACCAGCATCTTCAATTACACCAGGGAGTAAAGAGGATATTTCAACATGCTCCAGAGAGGGGAAAAGTCAAAGCAATGTGTTCACCAAATTTGATACTTGCTGGTGTTTCTGGGCGAGTTATAAGTCTCACAGAGCTCACTCCCAGTGCTGGATGGTGTAAGAAGCAAGAAGCCAGCCCAGGCTCCAGTGCCTGTTGCTGTGGACAACAGAAGCACCCAGGACCCTTCTGAACCCAACAGTTCCTCACAAATACAGGGGCTGATGCCAAGGACTTGGTCCTGCCTGGTTCACCTGCCTGCACCTAAACCCAAGGGATTGCTGGGCAAAACTGTGTCACACAGATGATCTTAGTGGTGAATCAGCTGCATCAGGGAGTTGAAACAGCACAACTGAAGGAGAAATAGCAACTCGGTGTCCTAAACAGCTACAAACTGCAGCAGAGACAACTCCAGTCATGTTCCCGTGCTTGCCTGTGTCACTGCCAGCAGGTGGAAGATCTAAGGGCAGTTGCTGGGGTGATGGCACAGCAGTTAAAGGAGATAGAACATGATATAGTTTCCCTAGCTGCAGCCTGTCTACCTTTTATCACCCGTGAAGCAGGTGATGATGCTATTTCAATTGCCTGTGACTCACTGCATTCCCACAAGAATGCCAAGGCAAAGGCAGCCACCGGGGATGTGGGACAAGCTCTGGAGGCTCCCTGCAGCCCATCTGTTACCTCAGATAGCTCACAAGCACCTTCACACAGAGCAAGAGCCTCACGCACTCCCATTTACCTGGCTCTGGGTCTTTGAGCCATTCAGAGAGAACAGAAAACACTCCATCAATTGGGTCCCACTCCCCACCAATTTGGGGGGTTTGGAAGCATTTTGCTTGCTGAAGTCCTGAATTGAACACATTTCTGCTTTAGAATTCCTATTAAAGATGTATCTGGCATCAAGCTGTGCCAGGAGAGGTTCAGGTTGGACATCAGGGGGAATTTCTTCACTGAAAGGGCTGTCAGGCATTGGAATGGAGTGATCGGGGAGGTGGTGGAGTCACCACTCCTGGAGGTGTTCAGGAGTTTAAGCACTTAAGTGCTCTGATTTAGCTGGCAAAGAAAAGACTAGCAAATGACTGGAAGCAAACCCAGGCAGCACCTGGACTTTTCTTTGTGGACACCCCAGCTTGAGCACTGCTTTTCTCACCAACCATGTCAGGATCATCTCCTAAAGTGGCACAGAGGAAGAATTTCTTCTTGTGTGAACAAATGCCAAATTATCCTTTTGGCTGGCAGCTTTCAGCACATCATCACACAAACCAGGCAGGGTCACCTCCGGCAACTGTGAGTGGCTATTCTCATGCAAATGTTTGGGTGAGAGGAAAAACACAAGTAAATAGACTGCAAAGTAAGAAAGTGTTTTAAAACTCATTGCAAGCAGAGGAGCTCTCCCAGGAGGCATCAGATTGGGGTTTTAAACACTCCTGGCTGTTATTGCCAAGGCAGGGAGAAAAGACAAATTACAAAAATGAGAAGGTACCACAAAACACAAGGTCAGCAATAACAGACTTCAAGGGGTTATTGAATCCAGCCAAGGTTAATCACACAAGTCAAGTTCTTACCTTGGTGCCTTCACCAGGTGCCTAAAAGTGATGTAAGGATCCAGCCCAAGAAACATGAGCTTCCCTCATCTCTGCCTCACAAGGGAGTATTTGCCAGTCCTTGGTTAATTGAACTAATAAAGCACAGTGAGAGCCTGGCCTAGTGCCAGCTGAGACTGACACCTTGTGCAGGGCTGTACATTAACAGCTGCATCCTATGGCAGGGGATAGGGGGACTGGCGCAGGGAGAGAGGAGAGAGCAGCAGCAGAGAGCAAGTCCAAGCAAGTGATTTTCAATTAAGAGCTGAAATGAAATGAAGTGATTTTAGTACTTGGCCTTGGAGCTGCCAATGCTCCTAAATAACACGTGTCCTGCCTGGCCTATAGTCCTGCTAAATCAACTCCACTTGTGTAAAGCAAAGCTGAGCAGCACTTACTCAAGCAGCACTGTTTCCAGCATGGCTCAGCACACAGGGAGGAAGCCTCTCTCAGGGCAAGGGGGAACCTCTCAGAGTGATGCTGGGAGAAGAAATTCCCTTTGGACCAGAAATCAATCACCACAGCAGCACCTGGCCAGGCTAGGAGGATTTGATCATCATCTGCCTCTGCTCAGGCTGGGGTAGGTCTTCTTCTGCCCCAGAGGTTAGGCAGCTGGTACAGGGGTGAGGTTAGGATCAGAGGCTCCTGGAGGGAGCAGCAGACAGCTCAGAAGGGACCTCGGCCAGGACACCCTAAACATAGAGTCAGTTAGGTTGGAAGGAACCACAGTGGGTGATCTGGTCCCACCTTCCTGCTCTGGTAGGGCCAGCCCAGAGCACACGGCTCAGGGTTGTGTCCAGAGGGTTCTTGCATACCTCCAGTGAGGGAGAACCCATGACTGCAATCATCCTCCTCAGTTACCACTTTCTCTTTGTTGACCTGGCTCGTGGATGCCTAAAGCCTTTAAAGCTCCATATCTGGTTTTGGGCCTAATATTGCAGGGTGGAGGTTGAATTGGAGCTCTGCTTTTGTGCGTCACCATGGTCAGCACCTTTGCAAACCACCAGCTATACTGACATCCCCATCCTCACCAGCTCCATCTGTGTGGAAGCATCAGAACTCTCAGGGGGTGTGTCAGCAGACAAAGTGGTTTGGGCTCTGAGGTGAGTGCACACCATTGTGGCAGTGCCCTAGAACACTTGGCACTGACCTGAGCTGTGCAGCCACTTGCAGACTGCAGCACTTTCCACACATACAGACTGCCACCATTTCCTGTTTGCCCACCCTGGTCTGCGATGCTCCCTGAGGCCACTTAAATGTGCCTCAGTGTGCCTGGCAATATCCCCTCCAGCCTGAGGGGATGAGTGTGAGATCCTCCTGACGCTGAGGGGCTCTGGGCTGCTGATGGGTATCCCTGAGCCCCTGGACATCTCCATCTAACAGCCCCTAACTCACCTCAGTCACCGCTGCTGCCTTCTTATCCTGCTTATTTAGGGCTGAAGGAAGCTCCTGGACCTTCTTCCTCATATTGAAGTGCTCAGAGCTCCACATTTCATTAATGGTTACTCTCACCTGGTGTTATCTTTCACTCCAATTTCCCTATCCTGGTCTCTTTGTTCCATCTACAATGAGATCCAGTTACCCCAATGCCTGACCCCTCATCTTTGATACAACACACAGCCAATTCTTTGTGGGATCCTCTTCCCCCTGCCAAAGATCTCTCCAGCAGCAGCTTTGTGTTGCAGCCAAAGCCATTGACAGGCTCCTTCACACACTTACCCTGAGACTTTCAGTCAGTTGCTGTTCCCCACGTGCAAGTGCTCTTGTCCACACATGCCCAAGGCTCTCAGTGCACTCAGAGTGCTGTGCAAGAGCCAATGTGCATTAACCTTTCCTCTCAGAAGCCTGAACAGGAAGAGCTATGCTTATTCAAAAGGCCTAATAACCAGTGGAGACACACAGGGCATGGCTACAGCCTCACAGTACTGAATTACCATTGTGGGATGGTTTGATGAGGGACAGAAGCACAAAAATATTTTGAAAGAGTCATCACCTCTCTCACAAGTACCAATAATCAGTAGCTAATTGTCTCCATCCTGCTGTTAGACTTTGTTTGACTTCAGGAGAAATTAATACCTGTCCTTAAGGTTAGGCTGACACAAGCATGACTGATTTTTCAGTGGCTCAACCTCAGCACTGCCACAACAGCAAAGTTGTCACCAGGTAAAAGTACCCTTAGCTACAGCAGAACTTTCATTAGCTAAAGCAAAAGGAACATGCACAGATATTGTTTGTGATACATGCAGAAGCACCTCAGAATCATGGAATATCCTTAGCTGGAAGGCACCCACAGGAATCATCAAGTCAAATAGTTTACTTTTCACCTGCCTCCACGAATCTTTCCTCCACCTTGCCTGCAGGACACTCTGGAACAGGGCAGAGAGCAGCTCCTGGGTTTAAAGCATGCATTGTCCAACACTGTGATCCTTTCCTTATGGATGCACACATGCTTTGGGGGAAAAAATAAAGCCTGGGTGAAGGCATCAAATATATAGTGCTGAGACACTGGCACAGATTGTCCAGGGAGGCTGTGGCTGCCCCAACCCTGGCAGTGTTCAAAGACAGCTTGGATAAAGCCTCGGTGGGAGGTGTCCCTGCCTAGGGCAGGAGGTTGGGACTGGATCATCTCTAAGCTCCATTCCAACCCTAAAATTCTCTGATGATTCTATAAGAGCACTCACTTCTCCATCCACAGCAGCCCAAGGAGTAGGATGGTGCCGAAGCAGCTACCACACTCACCAGCACCCACTTTCCATCTCACTGATGATGAGCTCCAAGCTGCAAAGGCTGAGATGGTGCAGAGGCATCCCCTGTGCTCCCCCTGCCAGGAATGAGCCCTGGCAGCTCCATGCTGGGCACACACACAGAGCCCAGCGAGTCAAATGTTCCCACACTGCCCTGGCTCAGGGCTCAGAGCATCCATGCTCAGAAGGAATGTCTCAGTCCCTCTGCCCTCTGTTTTGGGAGCAATTAGGAGGCAAAGGGCCAAGGCTGAGGTTGTTATTGAAGGTTTGGAAACCAGGAAGGCTAGAGGAGCTGGAAAATGTCATAGGCTCCTCGCGGCCGCGGCACAGCTGCCTCGGGGGCACATTGACACAGCGCAGAGCTGCTCAGCCTCATCAGGGTAATGAAATGTGATAGCCACTGGAGGAAGCAGGGGCAGCGACAGCTCCGCTGTGCTGCACAGACATGCCCTTTAGACAGAAGACTCCCTGGTGAAATGCAGAACAACTCCGGGATGGAGTGTGTTCCAACAGGATCCCAGGGCCGCAAACTGGAACTGTGTGAGTGGATCCTTCTGCTTAGTGCTGTGCTGCTCCAGGACATGCCAACCTGTGTCTGGGGAGTGAACACTGTAACTGTGTGAGTGGATCCTTCTGCTTCTTCCCATGCTGCTCCAGGATGTGCCAATGTGTGTCTGGGGAGTGAACACTCAGGACACATTGCTGTTTCCCTTCGTTACTCTCTAGTTGTCCTGTTGCACAGGGTCCAAATAAAAATGTCTTCATCAAAAGCCTTGCTGACCTCACATACAACCCATGGTCATCAGCCACAGGGTCTTTAGGACTGGCTTACAGTAACTGCTGCAGCACACAGGGAGGTGAACGCACATGGCAAACAACTCTGCCCATCCAGGCTCCTCTTTTCTCCTGCAGATCAACCCAGACCTGCCAGCACTCCTCTCCTGTGGGGACAGACATATTCCAGCTCTTTTGAAACCCTCCTGTTCAAGACCACTGGTTGTTAGGGTGCTCTGGGTCACCATGCAATAAGATCTTCCTTGCTAACACGTGGGGTGACCCACCCAGCCCTTGGCATTCCCCAACAAGGACTACCATTCTCACCTGTCCAGAGATGCTCTTTAGTGCTGTCCCTAGCTTTGACCCCATAGCACATCCTCCCAGCTCATGTGGCTCTCCCCAGGCTTGCAGATGAAGACTTGTCTTTTGACCTATACAGTTTTTCTGCAAGTCAACCTTATTTAAGGGCCTTTGCCTTGCACATCCCATCTTCTGTCCTTAGAAAAATCAGGTTCCTTTTTGGGTAAACAGGACTCCTGGACAGCTCTTTTAGAGGAACTTCAAGAAGATCCTAGGAAAGGTTCTCCAATATAGCAACTGTTCTTGTCCTAACATGGTTTGAACATTTTACATATATACAGAGCAGGAAAATGCCTCTTACCCCATGGATTACACCACCTGAGAGCTCCTGTCTGTGGGCCTGCTGTACCTCTGAGTGAAAGGAAGACACCAGGGTTTAGGAAGAGGAAAAAAACAGAGCTCACAGCTTTAACTTTACTTTCCACACCTTCCCTCGCAGAGGAAATGCTGCTGTAAGATGTTGGGGGAAGAATAACACATCCCACACTCCCCAGCTCAGCTTGTAACTCATAGCCTTCTATTGAAGACTCCCAAATTGCTGGGCTGGGGTGGAGAGTCATTTATTAAATCATTTCTTTGGTCGTGTCTGGACTTGAGTGAATATTAATGAGTTCATTTCCAGAGCTGCCAACACTTGTCCATGCAGGATTGGACTGTCCTGACACCGATTTTCCCCGACACAGTTACCTCAAAACTACTTCCTGGGCATTGCTACCGGCAACACACAGATATTTGCTTCTCCACACAGTTTGTTTGGGCTTTAAATAAGCTGTTGGAAAAACACTGCCTTTGCAAACAAAGTTCCCCCACAGAGCAATTCATCTGCTCTGTGGCACTTTCATTTGGCTGTGTGTTTCAGGCACCCTCATGCAGCCACTTGAGAAGTGACAGAAATCAGCACACTCACATCTG
>NW_008679612.1:5365-11205 GCF_000695815.1 Acanthisitta chloris | reverse complement strand
GTGTGTCACAGGTGCTGCTCCCTCTCCCCTCCTCCCCCGCTGACTTCGGGCTGCCACCACAAAAATGGTCATATCGAATGACGCTGATAACTCTCTCTCACTGATAAATCTCTGCCCTCTCTGCAGTCACAGTCCACACCAGCTGCTATGGATTTAACTCTCCTGCGGATCCAACACTGCTAATTGGCAGTGATGGAACAGCACCACCACGAGGGACACGTTTCCTTTGCATTAGGGAACCTTCTCCCTTCCTCCAACGTTTTTTGTCTTATGGGTTTCTATTCTCACACACAGACCTGTGGGTGTTGGATGCTGAGAACGTGGCTCTTTGGGGGGACTCAGCAGGATCAGCCACAAAGGTGCCCCAAGGGCTGGAGCACCTCTGCCATGGAAACAGGCTGGGAGAGATGGGGATCTTCATCCTGGAGAAGAGAAAGCTCTGGAGAGACCATAGAGCCCCTTCCAGGACCTAAATGGAAGCATATAAAAAGGAAGGAAAGGACACTTTTTGTATGGGCAGTGACAGGACAAGGGGAAATGGTTTTGAATTGACAAAGGGCAGGATGAGATATTGGAAAGGAATTCTTTACTCAGAAGGTACTGAGGCACTGGCACAGGCTGTCCAGAGCAGCTGTGGCTGTTCCATCCCTGGAAATGTTCCAGGCCAGGTTGGATGTGGCTTGGAGCAACCTGGGCTGGTGGAAGGTGTCCCTGCCCATGGCAGGGAACAGGACTGGATGATCTCTGAAGTCCTTCCAACCCAGTCAATCTGTGATTCTGGCCAGGAGTTTTGCAGGTTAACACATTAATTGGGTGAACAACACATTGACTCCTGTATTGCCACCAGTTGCAGATGAACATCTCTTAGACCTCCCCAAAGTGCTACACGAGAGCCTAGGGTGACTTACCAGCATTGTTCAGTCACTTGCACCTCTTGGCCATGTTCTGCCTCTTCTGCAAGTGGAAGCAGAGTCCCAGCAGCTCACACAGCTTCAAAAAGGACAACTTTGAACACTGTGACACTTGTTGTGGCAGGGAAGCCTTCCCTTGCCTCTATTCACTGCCAGAGCCTGTCTCCCCAAACCTTCTGTTAGTGCTGGCTTACCCTTCCACCCACTGCAAGACTCCAGGCATGGCACAGAGACATTCCAGACCTGCTTCCACCCCTGGCAAGAAAAGTCTGAGCCAGGCCAGACTCAGCCCAGATGCAAGACATGCATCAGCACCATGGCTGGGGTCAAAAAACCCACAGATAACTGGATGTTGCAGTGATCCCAGGCCAGGAGGGGATGGGGCTGGGCTTGGGCTGCCTTGCAGAATTCAGTTTTCTTCCTTGACAGGGAAATGTGCAATGTAATTAAAATGAAATGTTGGTGTCTGTGTTGCCTGGTGAAATATTGATGGAGGGAGGCATAAAGCACTTTATGAACACTTCCATTGGGTGATTTACTGCCCTCAAACATTGCTTTCACAAAACCTGCTTGGGAAGAAAGGGGGAGAGAGCAGAGAGCAGGAGTGGTTTTATCCCTGCAGGAAAAAGGGAAGGGATTCGACAAAGTTAAGTACGATGGATTGAGAAGGCCTTTCCCTCTGAACCTGAGGTACAGCAGGAGCTCACTCATACTTGCAAAGGTCCTCTGAAGTCCATGGAGGTTGTTCCCTTTCCTTGTGCCATATCAGTGCTCAGAAGGGGCTACACTGCTTTGAACTGCAGCTAAAAGGAGGTCAAGTCCCTGTTTGGAACGATGCTTGGAGTAATGCACTCACAGCTGTGGGTAGACAGAGGAAGGACCCTCCACCACTTTCACCTGCCACTGTGTCTTTTATTACACCAAGTACAGTGTGACCAAATGGAAGTCTGAATCCATCCCTATTTCAAAACAGGAGAAGAGGAAATATTCCAAGAGCATTTAATTAGTGACCTAATTACAGCACAGACTAAAGCAGAGACTTCGGCTGTAGTGACAGCAAAGCTAACTCTACCTGAAGTTTATTTGCCACAGGAACAAGTGGCAGATTTGCCTCCAGGACAAGAGGAATTCCAAATGTTAGTCAAAGATGAGTCCTGAGCAACCACAAAACCTCAGGGCAGTGCAGGACAGCAGGGCACTGCACAGCAACCAGCCCCAGAGAGGGTGAGGGAGATCCTGCTGGGACTCAGGAGGATGAACCCCTGGTACAAAGCAGCTATTGGCCCACACGTGCACAACAAGCTGAGGCAGAAGAGGCAAAAAGCAGAAGCAAACCCAACCAGGTTGGCTGGAAGAGCCCTAACTCACTGCTTAGGTTGTGAAAATACATTTCACTTTAAGGTTTGAGTCCATTTTAACACAAAGATTGGAGTCATACAACAGGGCAACTCTCTTGCAAGATGAATTTTTATAGTCCATGTTCCTTTGACAAGTAATTCACTCAGAGCCTTTCTGAAGGCTCTTGATTTGCCGTTTCCTCAGCAGAAAATTTCAGCTGTGCAAAATTAAACATATGCAGATATTGAGAAAACCAGTGAGTGACAGATACCACTCAGTGAAGCTGTATGTGACCAACAGCTGTTGATTTAAAGGTTGTGTTAGATATCTGAAGCCTTAACTAATCACTGTGTAAATAACTTCCAGCAGTGTCTTCAGGCAAACAACTCATTTTAGGCTTCTCAGCTGACACACACACATGTATCAATGGAGGTGGAGTCAAGATCTACAGGAAGAGGGAATAATTCCAGGAACACTGTTGGGAAAACAGAGAGTAAACCAGAGAAGCTCAAGCAGAGTCTGTGCAGAGCAGCCTGCAAGGAGCACTGCAAAAGGAACATCAGTGGTTCATTCCTGACACCCAGATAGCAGCAGGGAGGGAGACACAGTGAAATCATCCACTGCAGTCCCTTCCTGAGCCCCATGGGATGTGGTAACAATGCCACAAAAGGTCAAAGGAGTACACAGAAGGTCCCTGTGCTCCCTGCCCCACACACTGCCACTGTCTGTGATGGCCAAAGGGTCTTTGGGTCCCACTGAGGACTCCTTGACATGGTGCACAACACCTGGAGGGAGCAGCTAAAGCTGCTCAGCCAGCTCAAGCCTTCCAGATTTGGCCTTTATCCTCTTTCCTCTTCTACACCACCAGAAAAGGATGTGCTTTACAGGATCATAGAATCACTGAGGTTGGAAAAGACCTCCAAGACCATCAAGTCCAACCTGTGACCCATCACCATCTTGTCAGCTAGCCCAGAGCACTGAGTGCCATGTCCAGTTGTTCTCTGAACACCTCCAGGGATGGTGACCCCATCACCTCCTGGGCAGCACATTCCAACATTTGGCAACCCTTTTCATGATGAAAGAAAGGAGGAAGAAGTTGTTAACAGGAGCCAAATCTACCACCCGAATGTAGACAGATTGAAGGACCACATGGGATAATCCAAGAGCAGGGAAGAAACTTGAGCTTCTCAGGAGGCCTCTCTGAGTCCTTTTAGTCCTTGAATCTAAATCACATTGATCTGACAAGAAGAGGAATTGCTTCAGGGCAGATTCCCCTGGCAGGAAGGAAATGACATGACTTCCCAACATGAGCAAATGTTTGCTGTATTACACCAATGCTCAGGAAATAACCTCAGGGATGAGCAAGGACAGTAACCCCTCTTACCCTGGGGAGCAGAGGGAGCACAGCAGTGGCTTCTCAGGACAACACCAGGTGCTTGGTTGGGGCAGGAAACACTTGCCAGAGGTGTGAGGATTCCTTCCTGGGTTTGAGGCTGTGCACACAGTTTGGGCCAGCTCAGGGTTGCAGCTCCACCACTGGCAAAAAAAGTCACTTTAGGTGTGGAGGAAAGGAATTCAGACATGGATAAGGGCTGATCTTCACCTTCTCTCCATCATGACCCAAGAGACGCACTCAGATCTGTTATGAAATGAGGACAGTCATTTGTTGTTTGGTACCTTTAAAGAGCATCCTGGTTCCTTTTTCCCTAAGGATGGGCACTTGGGATAAGGAGAGGAGCTGAATCTACTGCCCATCCTGTCCTTTAACCAACATATAAAGGGAAGAAAAATATCCTCAAGGTCAGTTTTCACTGGTCTGAGGAAGGAAACTGCCCTTTTAGAGCCACTTTTGGCTCCTGCTCCTGCTGTTGAAACCCAAGGGCTAATGAAGATGGATGGTTGGGGTCTGGATACTAATGAATATTAGTTAGTGGGCAGGGGGGGCATTGATTAATGAGCAGAGGGAGAAGAGTGACTCCACCAGCACATCAGCTGCTAATAATAGAGCCCAGATCAGTGGGGAAGTGCATCCAAGAGGATGAGGCAACTCACAGCTCACCTTCACTGTGAGAAACAAAGGCAAAACCTCTGCCAGAGGGACTTTTTGCATCTCCCAACCTCTGCTGGGAAGAGATGGGTCCAGGCTACAGGGGCAGGTGTCCTCAGGGAGGGACAGTGTCCTGGGGTGGAGCTGGCCCTACGGGGTGGCTCAGTGCTGGGAGAAGTCAGGGATGGATGTTCTGCTCCTCAAAGCATCTGCTGTTCCCTCTCTGCAAGGGGATTTGCAACCCTTCAGACCTGCCCAGAGACCTCAGCACAGCCTCCTTAGATCACAATTTTCTGTCTTCTACCTTTAGAGGATACAAACCTCTGAGGTCTTTATTCCTCCTTGTTTCAGCTTCCTACCTCGACAAATCAAACCTCCCCAAGTCTATAACAAGCATAATCTACTCAGAATACAAAATCTCTCTCCCTGTGTGCCTATAGGGCCTGGAAAAAAAAAAAAAACAAACTATCAAGGAGCTTGTTGTAGGATTTTTCTGCACTGCTGGAAAACAAACCCAAGACTGAATTAACCAAAGTGACTCCTGGGAGAACAGAGCTGCACTTAAGCTAAGCTTCCCAGGTGCCTGCAGGAGTGCAGGGAATGGTGAGAAAATAGCTGGATCACACACACACATTTGTTAGAGCACACCTGACCCAGCTGCGAGCACTGACAGCTCTGCAGAGCAAGACTCATTTCCAAGCACTGAAAATCCTCTTGGTGGAAGGCTCAGGACTGAGAATTATCCAACCAATCTGACGGAGTGAACATCACTTCAGCTCTAATATCTCAGTACTGCCTCAGCCACACAATCTTCTGCCTCAGCAGAAAGCAAAGCCCTTCACGCTGTTTGTGGTCATGGCAAAATAGAGCCCTGTGCAGCTACCTGGGAAGCGACACAGGGTGCTCCATTTCACTGCCAATGGGGACAGAGGCACAGGGCAAAGAAGGGAAAAATTCTGGTCTGTTCTCCAGTTTGTTAAGCTTCCTGCAAGCTCTAAAATCCCCTTTCTGGAGCTCTGTAAGGAACAACCACAAGGCCATGTTCCATAGCAGAATTCAATCACAGGATCACAGAGTTTCAGGGTTTGGAATAGAGCTCAGAGATCATCCAGTGCCAATCCCCTGCCCTGGGCAGGGACATCTCCCACCAAAACAGGTTGCTCAAGGTTTTATCAAAGCTGGCTTTGAACACTGCCAGGGTCGGGGCAGCCACAACCTCCCTGGGCAACCTGTGCCACCCTCACAGGAAAAACTTCTACCTAAGATCTAACCTAAACCCCCCAGCAGGGTAAAAGAAAGCAGCTGAAATAAAGCAAATCTAACATCTCTTTCTCTTAAACTAAACTTGGAATAGATTTCAGGTCACCACTCCAATTCCATCAGAAGATGATGCCACAGTAAAAACCTTCTCCTAGCTCCTCCCTGCTGTTTTAGTGACTTCTGCCAATGAACCACACACAAAACACAACTCAACCACAGTGACTGTGGTCAGATTGGTCTGGTTTGTAGCCCTTAATGCAAGTATTGCACAGAGTTAATTAATG
>NW_008679612.1:0-5350 GCF_000695815.1 Acanthisitta chloris | reverse complement strand
TGGCAGTGTTCAGAGCCAGCTTGGATAAAGCCTTGAGCAACCTGGTCTGCTGGGAGGTGTCCCTGCCCAGGGCAGAGGGTTGGCACTGGATGATCTCTAAACTCCATTCCAAGCCAAACCATTCAATGATTCATTCAGCAAGGCCAGGTTGGACAGGGCTTGGAGCAACCTGGTGTAGTGGAAGGTGTCCCTCCTCAGGGCAGGAGGAGGAATGAGATGATCCTTAAGGCCCTTCCAACCCAAACCATTCTGTGATCTGTGATCTCTAGCAATCTGGCTGGAAAGCCAACCTCGATGCAAGCATGTCCAGGCAGTGACACTGTTGCCTTGGACATTAAAGCTCATGTCATTCCACCCCCTGCGATGGGCAGGGACACCTTCCACCAGCCCAGGTTTCTCCAAGCCCCATCAACCCGGACTGGAACACTCCCAGGGATGGAGCAGCCACAGCTTTCCTAGGCAACCTCTGCCAGTGCCTCATCACCCTCACAAAGAAGAAGCCACCAAAGGATCTGGAAGTGCTTCTCATAGTAAACCTGTCAATCTGAAGGTGCAGCAGAGGAGCTGCTGCACTGACCACAGCCACTGTGTCCCAGAGCTGCCAGTGGCAGCGATCAGCCCTGGATTTGGAGATCAGATGGGTTGTGGGAGCCCCCACATCTGCCCTACTCCTGCAAGGGGCTGAGATTCCAGGGAGATCTCCCGATTTGCAGCGTTTCCCTGACCCCTAGTGCCCAGCGGAGGCTGCACACAGCGCTCAGCCCGTGGTTCCAGGACTCTCAGCCCAAACAGGGAACAAACCTACTCTTCACATGGGGAAAGGCTTCCAGAGCTGTCATAGACACTCACCCTTCCACAACCCCTGCAAACTTGCCAGAAAAATCCCACCTGTTTAGCAAACAAACTCGGATTTGTACAGAGTGAGGAAAGAAGCTGAATACAAGGAGCTTTCCTTCCACTGAGCTCCAGCTGTGGCCAGCAAAGCTGAGCTACAGGATTAATCCATCAGCACATTGCACAGAGCACAGTCTGGGGAGAGGGCAGGTTTGATAGATCACCTTCCCCCGGGGCAAATGCATCCTGCTGCAGGGAGCTGAGTGACCTTGGTAAGCCAAAAACCCCATGATCTCACTGCAGTCTGTGACAGACCATGGAGCAAATCCTGGGGAGCTGAAGAACAAGGCTTGGATACAGGGGCACAGGAGCTGCCAGGACCCAGAGCCCTTGTTTTTATCATGCCACTTGGTTTCAAGGGCAAACACAGGCAAAACAGGGTTATTCTGGCCCAGCTCTTAGTTTTCAAATCTAACCCATGCCAGGTCTGTCCATGCATCAGTGAGGAATGGGCTGTGACTCCAGCACCACTGACACAGGAGAAGGGTCCATGGCAATGTGATCTCAGGTACTTTGGACTCAGGTTTGCATTCTCCTCCTCTGAGCAACAGACCTTCAGTGCAGCATTTCCCACTCCCAGTTGCTGAGATTCCCTTCAAACGGTTGTATCCTACACTAGGATTCAGGTTTGCACCACATTAAGAGAGGTTATGCCCTTTTATTGCTCTTGTTTCCATCTCAGCCTCCCCCAGGGTCCTGGACTCTGCTGCCATCAAGGCCCTTTACCTAAAGCATCATGTGAGCAGACCAAAGCCCCAGTTTCCACCAGCCCTGAATGATGCTGCTCATTGCTCTGAGACCCTCAGTGACTTTGATAAAACGCTGCTACCAGAGGAAATCTCACACAGGAATAATTAATGATTCATCTCTGTTTATTGGGCCCTTTTGTCAACTTAAACTTGTCACAAGTGCCATAAATCCCCTCCAGTGCTAAACAAACTGTAATTAAACCCATTGTGCCAGGAGAGCAATGCTTCACACAGCAGGTGATGAAAGGGTTTGGCCCATCCTGGCTTGAGCCACCCTTTGGGGGCTGAGGCTCAGCAGGACATGAGGACCCTGTCCCAAGCTTCTTCCTCAAATGCCATCAGCATGGATGCAGGCTCTGAAATGTATTTCTAGGGAATTCCTGAGGCACTGCATCTGGTTAGTTGTTTGCCTGCTGAATAGGCAGTTGTTCCCTCCTTGCTCACAGCTTCTCATGAGCTTCAGTCTCATCACAGGAGCAACCTCAAAGCCACATGGACCATTCAGTACCCACCAGGTGAAAATGTGTATCCCCAGCTCATGGGTTCCTAACAGCTCTCCTGCCCTGGGCTCCCCAGTCAGGGGAAAGTGCAGCATCTCAAGCCTTCCTCCCTCATGAATGGGGGGAAGAAGGAATGGCAGGTGGTGCCAGACATGGAGAAGTTCCAAGCCCATCAGCTCAAGGTGAAACAAAACAAGAGCACCCCCAGGGATGAAAGGCCATGGAGCAGGGACACCCTGACACAGGGTGTCGGTCACACCTGGCTCCACCTGCAGCCAGGACTGAGCCTGGGAAATCCCACAATGGGTTGGGTTGGGACATCAATGATCACCTTGCTCCAAATCCCTCTGCCATGGGCAGGGGCACCTTCCACTAGCCCAGGTTGCTCAAGCCCCATCCAACCTGGCCTGGACCATTCCAAGGGATGAGGCAGCCACAGCTTCTCTGGGCAACCTGTGCCAGTGTCTCACCACCCTCACAGAGAGGAGTTCCTTCCTAGTATCTGGTCCAAACCTGCCCTCTATGAGCTTGAAGCCATTTCCCCTTGTCCTGTCACTCCAGGCCCTTGTCCAAAGTCCTTCTCCCGTTTTCTGGGAGCCCCTTTAGGCACTGGAAGGGACTCTTAAGTCTCCCTGGAGCTTCTCTTGTCCAGACTGAACACCCTCAGCATTCTCAGCCTGGCTCTAAGAGACAAGCATGCAAGAACAGACTAAGAACTAATGAAGCTTTTCCCTTTTCCCACCTTCATCTACTTTCACCCCAGGAGACCTTCCCACTCCGTGTTTTCTATTCAGTCACCTCCACTGAGTCCCTCCTGGGTGCGACAAACCTGTCCCAGCAGAGCTGGCACACACCATCCTTCTGCCGAAGTACAGCACAAAGCAAACACCTGGGCCTGGAACTGCACCTTGCTGGAGATACAGGCTCCTCCTGCCGGTGCCATCAGACAGGGGGAGTGCCTTGGGGAGAGCTGAGGGTGTCCAGCCTGGAGAAGAGAAGGCTCAGGAGAGACCTGAGAGCTCCTTCAAGTGCCTGAAGGGGCTCCAGGAGAGCTATGTCCCAAGGGATGCCTGGCAAAGCAAACCTGCAGGAAGATGACATTGAGCATGGGTTTAATCCTGTTAAGTGAGGAACTAGCACAGACTGTGGGGAAGGAGAAAAAAAAGAGAGGAAAAGGAAAAAAATAAAAATCAAATCACAGAGGAAAACAAAACCCAAACCCAATAACCCATCCAAAACACTTCTTGCTCTCTTGGGCCATCAGAATGTTTCAGGGAGCATGAAATGAGAAGGGAGAGGAATTCCAATAGTCAGTTTTGAAAGGGAGACAGAGCACAGCTCTCAGCCAAAGCAGTTCTCAGGGGCAGATAGATCTTGTTAAAATAGAAATAACTGTAGTGAGTGATATGGAAGTTCACTGTAATTCTGCAGAATCCCTTGTGGGATGTACACGTGTACACTTGTGGGTTTAGCTGCCATTGACCTCTTCAAAAGCAGCACAGCTCCAAACTGGGCAAAAGATGAGGGGAAAAGAGCAAAGCTCTGTCCCCAGTAAACAGGCAGAGCCCTGCACACGCTGCAAACTGCTCTGAGCAAACACCTTGCCCAACAGCACCCAATTAATCATTAAAAGCCAATCTAAAGGGTCCCATCTCAGACAGAGAAATCACAGCTGTGCAGAGAGGCAGTTTCATGCACTGGAGAGGTTCAGGAGTTCGAGTCAGCTAAAGACTACAACTCCACACCATAGAGCATGGACAATCACAACTGCCCTGTTGATGCTTCTCAGCACAAGTTCACTCTCTGTGAGAGATTCCTCCTGTGAAATGTTGACAGTTAAGGTTGGATTTACCTCCCAGGAGAGAAAATACCATCACAATGGAGCTGAGCAATCAGCATACTCAATAGAAGTATCGCTTTTCTCCTGACTCTACCTTTGAAGAGCTGAGGTGTCTGTCACTCTGTGTAGCACACATATGGGCAAGGCAAATAGGATCAACGCCTAGCTGGGCTGGGACCAAATCCTACAAAGGGAAAGCAGGACAGCATGAGAGATGGGGGATTTGCTTCTTCCCCAGCTCCAGATCAACAGGGAGGCCAACACAGGCACTGCCACCTAGCCCAGGTGCACTCAAGGCCCTGACAGGTCACATCAAAAGCTCACCTACTCCTACTATTTACAGAGTCATTTCTGCTAGGCTGTGCCAGTCCTGCAATCTCAATTTATGCTAAGGAAACATTCTGCTGGCCTTTCCCACCCTTGCAAACAACTCTACCTCCTGCTTTCATTGCTAGAAGCTACACATCACAACTCCTCCCTTCATCCCTATCAGAGCTTCCACATCTGCTCACAATCATTTTCTTCTCAGGTGCTGCATCACTCTCCAAGTCTTTTCTCCCTGGACAGACACTCAGGGTGTCCCAGGACACAAAAGAATCTCATTTTTCCTTTTCATTACCCTGGCAAGCAAACCAAGAGAGAGCAAAAAGCAAAGGAAAGGAAGAAATTGCTTCCCTCTAACTTGCCTGCTGGAGAAACAAATCACCTCTGTGGTACCCACAGACACTTACAGTAGAAAACAAACTGCACACAGGAACATATCCAAGGGATCTATGTCTCACTATATAAAAAAAAAATCCGGGATTAGTTTCTTCAAGGGTAAAGAAAGCCACAAGGGTACAGCAGAGGCTGAGCTTCTGTCTGTCACCTACAGCAGCACGGTAAAAAATTGGTGTCAGCACTGGAAAATTGCCCAGCACGTGAGTTGCTTGAGCAGACCAGGAGCTATAGGATATGGGCACAAATCCAGGCAGCCTGGAGGGCAAAAATTCCAGGGAGCAGGACACAGGGAGCAGCACAGCATCCTCGGCAACGGGAGGCAACCTCGGCAACCTCCAAAACGCTCACAAGTGCTGTGCTGCACAAATACACAGTCCCCATTTCCACGCCTCTCGTTCCACGTACTGCGATCTAATCCATGCTGCCCCCAGCCAATACAGCCGGTGATTATCCCTGCCCAGGACTGGGAGGCACATACACTCGGCCCGGGGCGACTGTCACACTCATCACGCGCGTTGCCAGCAGCATCCCGCGGCACCGACTCTGCCCTCTCCGACCAGTTCCGCCTTCTCCTTGCGCAACAGGCTACACAGCGACCCTGGTGCAGAGGGGTGGGTGGTCGGGGGGGCTCCCAGCGCCCGTGTGCG
>NW_008679611.1:551-3054 GCF_000695815.1 Acanthisitta chloris | reverse complement strand
GCTCTTCTTGATGGCAAAGCCGGCTTCGAGGAGAATCTGAGTGATTTTTTCTCCTTTCTCAAATGTTGAGGGACCGCAAAGCCAGAGTCAGCTGCTGAGGTACAACAAATACCGATACGGTTACAATTGTTGCACAGCTTTATTGTGAAAGATACACATATTTATACTATAGGGTCGTCTACTTATTGTTGGTTAACTACTACCACTAGTCTGCCTTATACACAATAGAATTGGTTATTAACATATCAATCACAGAATCCTAATCATTATTCTCCACGCCTAACTATCTTCAACTTCTGCATTCCACACCCAGGAGTTGTTTATCGCATTACCTTCTTTCTCACATTCCAACCTCAACTGCATCCTTGACCAACTTAGCTTGCAGCTTGCTCAAGCCCTGCTAGCAAGGCTCACATGTCTGTTAACAATCAGAAATTCTCCCACAAATCCCTCATTTGTTTTTGAGCAATCCAGACTTGCTTCATGGCTTTACTAACCCTTCCAGAAATCAGTCTTACAAACACATGGTAGTAACATCAACAATAAACATATAATAAACAAATGATTAACCTTATCTTAACTAAATCCTTAGTCCATTCAAAATATACTTCATTTTGGGCACCTAACAGTATTTATAGTATGAAGTCTCCCGTACATGAAGCTATGCCCTGATCACACAGCTTTTGACTGGTTGCTCTGCTTGTCAATACGTCCAGTTCTTACTTATGATAGGTTACAATTTTAAGTTGCATCCTGCTCTTACATGCTTGGAAACTGGTAGCAAGGATTACATAGTATAGATGAGAATCTAATTAAGAGCACTATTCTAGCTTTATAGCAAAATGACTTATCTATAAGACAATAAAACTAAACCAGACCTAAAAACCCTGGCAGCAGGAGAAAACGAGACCATTATAAAGTGCTGGATTGAAGACACAGGAATGCATAAAGATAGAAACAAGGTCAGTGAGACCTACTTTGTGTCTTGTTTTGATTGCTTAAGCATTTCTTTAACTGTTGCCCAAGTTACAGCTCCTCAGCTGGCCAGGCTCTAACATATTTCCCTTTTTTCTTTAATAATCTATAGCTAACTACATCATACTAGCAATTGCATACATTGTAACAAACACGGTATAATTAATAACAATAGTAGAACAGAGATTTAAACTAGAGTCACTCAATGACAGAGTTCTTCCCATTTAACTGATTTTAAAATTATGACGCATCAATCTTGTCATCTGCCATGGAGGCAAAATGCTTTAGAATTGAGATACCATCATCAGATCAGAGGTTTAAAAGGTTCAAAACATATGTACCTTTGGCAAATTGCTCTTGAGGGGTCAAAGCCCCTATTCCGCTTTTTTTTTTAACATCACTGACTTCAAAGGACCGTGCACTAGTTCAGCAGTTGCTTAACTCTCATGGGTTAAGATAAGACAGTTGAATAGAGAAAGCAAAAGTTGTACACATAAGCAAAGCTAAACAAGGAATTAATTCACTGCTTCCTACAGACTGAAGATGTTTAGTCATCTCCAGGAGAGCAGGGAACTCTCATGCATAACAGTTCCTTGGGAAGACAACATCATCACTTTCTGTGAAGAAAGTTAACTCTACTTCAGCTCAAATCAATACATTCTACTCCTTATGCTATACTATTTACATCATGTTGAGGTCCTACACTATTTAATACAATTTCATTAACAACCATTTCTATTCACATTCTTTAATGTAATACACAAATATTCACCCTGTCTATGGACCATCCCTGCAAACTGTCTACAAAATGTCTGCTAAATTAATCTAGTCCATGACTTCAGGCTCCATCTGTTCTGGTGGTCACTCAGGACAAGAGAGGTGGTGTGCTGCTTGGAGTTACCGGGCACCAAAGCCAGCTCAGGTCACATCACTGCTGCACCTTCACTGCTTCTTGTCAGGCTTCTCCTCCTTTGGTTCAGATGGCTCCTGCTGTATCATAGTAATTCCTGTAACAAAAAACTCAAATCATGGTTTAAACAATTTAGAGGTACATCCATTACAATCTCCATCCCTGGTCCTTCTGGACCAGACCATCTGGTGTAAGGGTGCAATGAACTGTTCTCCTTGTTGCCAACCTGGCTAGCAACAAGGGACCCATGCTAGAGCCCATCATTAGTATAGTCCACATCATAGGCTGCAGGTGGGTCTCTGCTTCATTATGGCTCAGGTCACAGTCTTTTCACAGTCCTTTCAACTTAAGTTCACACAGGAGTTCCAATCCATCCAGTACAGCAGCACAGAAACCACAGCAACACCCGGGCCCTCTGTCAGCCCAGGCGCCTCCCCATAGTTGTTACCGCAGTACAGTAAGTTGATCAGTCCACCACAGAGTCCCATTCAGGGGGAGGGGAGGGGGGCAAAGCACAGAAGCTTAGCAGGCATCCCCACTGTGGTAATGTGGTTCTCAAGTTCTGGTGGGATCCACCCCAAAAGGTGTGCATGGCCTTATAGATCATAATTTTGCAGT
>NW_008679611.1:0-241 GCF_000695815.1 Acanthisitta chloris | reverse complement strand
GGATGAGGTGAGTCCAAATTTCTGGGCCGTCAACATGCCTTTGGTCCTCAGCATTACCTCTAACTGTCACGAGCCACAGTATGTTACGCAGACTTGAGCTCCCGGGGCTTGGCCACAACTTCAGGATCCCAGTCAGGGTTTGCTACCACCACGCAGACCCTCAGACCGGTTTCTTTCCTTTACATGAGCAGTCTCATTGCTGCCGTTGCTTCCAGTACAGCATATTTCTCTGCCATAACTG
>NW_008679610.1:0-1054 GCF_000695815.1 Acanthisitta chloris | reverse complement strand
GCCTACAAAAGCAGATGACCTTCACCCCAAGCTCTCCCATAGGTAATGGCACAACATCTCCTCTCAGATGTCATCCCAAAGCAGAAGGGAGATGACTCCACATGCAGGTGAGACCATGGGTGGACCGTGGTAGTTACAGGCAAAAGGGTGAAGGATGATGGGGTTGGTGGACTTTCCCTGTGACGAATTCGACTCCCTTCCTCTGCCTCCCTGTGTCTCATCCTCCCCCAAGGCTACATCAGAGCTAGACTTTTGTTCCCAGCAGTGTCACTGGTGCCTCCCATCTTGGTAAGGGCCTCTCCAGAGATCTCTGCCTCTGCTGCCATGGTTGGGTAGAGGTCCCATGTGACTGATCCAGTGATAGGAGTTCCAGACAAAATTCAAAACATCAAGCTGAGCCTAAAGAAAGGAACTGACTTCCAAAAAATCTCCAGGGCCCAAAGGAGAGCTACCGTGGGAGGCTGAGGGAGAAAATTGGAGGAAGCAGATCAATCCCTGTGGGGAATCACAGGAGGGGAAATGATAGTGTCACCCATGCAACCTCCCTGTGAAAGAGCATGTGTATCTTGACTGCTCTGTCAGCTGACACAGCTTCATGGTCCAGGAGACCATGAATTGGGTGCCATAGTCAGACACCTCTCAACACTGTGGTCAGGCTCCTGATTCATGGGACCTCTTGATTCTTGGGCAGCCTATGTCATGTGTTCTTCCTCCAAACTCGTTCAATGTGTTCTTGTACTTCCTTAGGGAATGATCTTAGTTAAGGTTCCTCTTTTTCTCTCTTGTTTACCTTTGTATATGAACCTGATGCTCAGAAGCCCAGATCTCATGGCCGAGTGTCCTAGAACGCAGAGATGGATATGAGCGTCTGTGTAAGTGTGCTGGAGTCCACTGCTCTTTCCTCTAGTCATTGCTGGGAACTTTTGGGATGTGACATGTCAGTGCAGAGAGAAGCAATGCCTCTGGAGGTCTGTGCCTCTAAGCATGTCACCTGCAGTTTCCCTTCCAATCTACATCAGAAGTCATACCTGTTGGGGTGGGATGAATCTGGTCA
>NW_008679609.1:16061-24069 GCF_000695815.1 Acanthisitta chloris | reverse complement strand
CGCGGGGTGTGCGGGACACGGCGGGGGGTGCGGGACAATGCTCAGTGTGCGGGGCGTCGCGGGGTGTGCGGGGCACGGAGCGTGTGTGAGTGACACTGAGCTGTGCCCGCCGCAGCACACAGCGGAGCCTTCTCGGTCCAGGCTGCTGCACATGGCGGTACCGCAGAGCGGGACAGCCTGGAGAGGAGTGTCCGAGACGCACTGTACCAGCGGCACAGCTGTGCCCGCACGCAGGGGAAAGGCAGGAGATAGATAGGCGGTGTGCCCGGCAGTCAGGAACATGATATTCTTGCTCAGCCCACGGAGGGTAATGTATATCAGCATGCCGTATCGGTCATATCGTTCATCCGGGCTTTGCAAAAAAATATTGCTATAAAGCCAAGTTTCCAGAGGATGTAACCTCAGGAACACTATAAAAAGCTAAGCAGCTCCTTGTACAGTCAGCTTGGTACAAACCTATGTGGTTACATGCCCTCAAATCAGTGCCATGGCCATTGTTGCAGCATTAGCCAAGTGCCTCAGATGTTACAATGTGTACCTTCACAGCATACCTCAGGGGTAGTTATTCTTGCCATTTAAAAATTGGAGACCTGAAGTATAGAGGAGTCTCAGAGTCTATGAGCAGTATAAACTAAGCTGAGCTCTAGTGCTTTAACCCTGTGGAAAGTTTAACAGTCCTGTGCAATGAAGATTTTTCGTGCGTATTGAGTATCATTTGTGCCCTGTGTTCTGCAGCCCAGAAGATACTTAAGACATCCAAATCCACACACAGTTAGGTGCCTACATTCCCCATATAAATCAGCATAGAGAGGAGGGATCCTAACTTAGAATCTCCCAGTTTTCTCTCTGGAAAATCCTACCATATGTGTTGTGGCTGGGTAGCTGAAATGTTGGGCAACCTAGTCCTGAATTTTGGGTGGTTAAACTTCTCATGTTGTAGCTAAATACTGAGGCACTGCAGTCTGGAAACTTGAATTTTAATATTTCATTGGTGGAACATGCAATGCACATCTCATGTGGTACAGACAAAGATTAAGAGCTCAGTTATTTTTAAAACCAAAATATTTTAGAGTAGCTATCCCTCCGAGTCAGAGCTGTTACTTAAGATGTTCATGTAAAAATCCCCAATCATTTTTTACTATGGAAAGAAACTCCAATTACTATGGTCTGAAAATCCTCACTGGTAGGCTCAACTCCACTACTTCTGATGACCACAGTTTTCAAAAGACATTGGAATGAACAAGGCATACTCCTTCAGGAAGCTCAGATCCTGCTCGCTGAGGATAAGGATGAAATCCTTCATTCCTCCTCATAATCAATTACAATGACAGCCCTCAACAGTGGAACAATATGCTTTAATGAAGTCACCACATCAAACATTGCAACACATTACCTATGTATGTTCTACATTATAGGTAGTGATTGTAATTTTTTCTGTCTTCCACAGAATTTGTTGGAATATAATTCTGTCAGGAAAAGAAGCTTCCTTACACAGGAATAGGGAAGCCTCTCCATACCTTTCTACACAATAAAACACAAGTAACAATGGTGCACTCATCAGGGAGTTTCTGAAATAAAGGCACAACAGGCTCTAAGTATATTATGTCCCCAGGAGAATTTTGCAAAATCATAAAACTTCACTGGTGCTAGAAGGATTGCTGTGATGTGATAACATAGCAAGTCCTCTTGCAGGTTATAAACTACTTAATGGATGGGAAATGAAACACGGGAGTAAAATGGCCACTTCTTAAGTAGAGAGAAACCACTATGAGTTGGGATCTGTGTTGCTCAGTATCTTCTTAAATCCAAATCCCTTCGTTTGCTCATAGGTAAAAACTAGAATCAAGTGCCAACAAAATAGCAGGAGGATTTCACAGTAGTAATTAAATCACTGATAAAATGGCAACTGAAATTTAATGTTGCTAAAAAACGAAGTCAAACGCATGGGGAGAAAATAGCTTTTACTATGCATGCATGATCTATAAATTAGCTATAGCCTCTCAGGCAAGACAACTTGGAGACATTTTAAATAGTCCTTTGAAAACCCCATCTCAGTATTCAAGGGTAATCAAACAAACAGCTGTGATGAGCTCGTTAGGAAAAACAGAAATAACAGCTTGCTGCTATATAAATCCACAGTACAGCCAGTATCTGTGTACTCTGCATTTTTAATATTCCTTCAAAAAGGACAGGGTAGATAACAGAAAATGCATAAACCCCAGCTTTTATATGAGAGATAGAGCTCACTGGGCAGGGTTTTTGCTGAAAAAGAGACAAGCATTGTACAAAACGATACTCAGTTAATAGGAAAGATTCCTCACTGTTTCTCATGAAACAAGAACTATAGGGCAACTGTTTAAAACAAGCACAACATACTACTTTCTCACAGGAGAAAAAACTCATTGTTATGAGATGGTTTTGGATGCCAAACATCTAGAAAGATTAAAAATGTTTTTGAAGTACCTTTAAAGCAGGCTGACCAAAGTGTTTGGGACATATTCGAAGTTCAGAAAGGCTCTAAACTTCTGACACCTTGCAGACTTGACTTTACTGGATAAAAAAAATGCCCTGTTCTTGGTCTTTCTCTAAGCACCTACTCATGGAAGGAATAAAGTACTGGGCCAGATAGAACTTTGGTTTAACCTATGGTATAGCTTTTCATATACGAAGGATTCCTCCTTCTTGGTTAACTGAAGGTCCTTTTGAGTGAAACGCTGGCACTGTATGCAGCTTTTTGATTGTATTTAAGCAAAAGAATATGTTGTTCTTCTTACCCCTTTTCCCTTCCCAGTATCTACACACCATTGCAACCTAACAGAGCTGGATGTTTCAGAGCAATCTTGGTATCAGTGAGTACTTATCCTCATTGATTTTAACTTATTAATATTCTTCAAAATGTCCAAACCTGTATTTATTTATACTAGCTAATGGTCTCTCCCAGTAGAGCTAGACTTCAGGGTGATAACACTAACTTGTTCTGATGCAATATTGCATGATGCATGCTTTGTTATGAGTATCCTTAATCTGCCATTTATTAATGCAACCTGCCTAATGAAGGGTCCCACTGTTTCCAAGGTAACACAGCTGCTATGTTACAGTCTTCCTTTAGAATGTTACTTTCACTCTCTGGCTAAACCACAATTTTGCTTCTTTCATTAAGAACCCAAAAGAATCAAAATAACTCAATATTTATCCCACCTCTTAGAAAGCAAAACATTTGGTGAGATGAATTCAGTACTGTTTGCCCTGATCAGGGAACAGAGAAATGTTTCTCCATCATTTGCTAAGCTACACAGTTTTAGCTTCTGGAACAAGATCAGCTCATAATCCATTTGCTAATTTATGTTTCCTAGACATCTTAGTTTGAGTTTCTCTACCTTGTTAATGCTCTCCTAGCAAACAGTTTTCTTGAATTACTTTCCAATTTCTTTTTATGTCCTACCACCACCAGATTTCCACAGAACTTCTTAACCTTATAATGATGTGGAGGAATTTAACTATATGGTCTACAGAAACTACTTCTGTCCAGGCTACCTTCAAGCACTGTGAACATATTCCATGGAAATACCCCAAGGCTTGCTCAGTTTTACCATCTCCTCCTTGCCCTACAGAGTCCTCCTGAGACACTGCATCATTTTGCATGAGCTTTGGAGACTAAATCCATCTGTCACTAAACTGCAGGGCAAGAACATACCACTGTACACTTCTATCACCTCTGTCTGTAGACGTCAGTATGACTAGGACACGATTCCTAGAGTTCTGTTCATGCCACAGTCACACCTGCACTGAGCCTGCTCTCACTAATGCTTCCCCAATTGTCTACAGCAACAGCTGGAGAGTGAACGCAGCAGGTAGAACAATGCACAGCAGCAGCAGCATGTCCTCCAGTCCTTCCTTCGATCCAGTTCCTGGACTTCAAAGTTTAAAAGAAGCAGTAACTCCTCTGATCTGACCTTTTAAATAACACAGTGCAAGAATTGTAATGTTCTATCTTACATAAGTGTTTCTCTTACCTTTAACCAGCATGTCATCCATGAGTAACACGTCTGACCTGAGGCTTTCGAGAACACAGAGAGACTGCCACTAACTCTGCAGCCTGCCAATTTTAGCATGAGCTCTGCTGAAGCAGTATGCGTGTTACACTCCCTCCCTGGTGCCTGTAAGCCTGCAATGTATGCTAACTATCCTTCTTTGCCACACTTCATCCTGTTGTCAACAGCTTCTCATCCACCATCATAACCATCCTCCTAAACCTCATTTAGCTCAAAGCTGGTGACAGGGAAATGGCCAAGAGAGAATGGCATATGGCAAGAGTACCCAAACTACTTTTGCTGCCAGAAACAATTGAGCCCAGGAAACAGATACTTGCCTGCAAGTTAATTTACTCTACCACAAGGCATTGCAAATTCATGTGGACTGAGGTTTGTGCTGTCACAGATAGATACTCTTATAGCTTCTTTACTTGGCTACAGTGCACTGCTTTGTAATTTTCAGGTTAGACCAAACTTGATCTAAATGTCTCAGCCTCTGGAATAGAAACTTTGGGATGGTTAGCTGGAGAAAATACTGATTTCTATTATGCTTATTATATATATATTTGCATTCGATGTCATTAAATGTGCATGAGGAAGTGATGTGTATGACAACCATGACAAAAGGTATTTTCTGCATGTAGAAGAAACCCTTTGAACTGCAACCATAAGCAAATAGTGCATAAAGAAACTAAGTAAGCATAAAAAGCTAAGTGAGCACAAATATCATGGACACCACACATTGTATATTTTAGGTAATGGGAACAGCCTTATTCTGTGCCAGTTAATCTTTGAACAGTTTTTATGAGTAGTCACAAATACAGTTCTTTGAAATAAATTCATTCATACACTGAGGCCGGAAGAAAACACTGAGATTATCTAGCATAACCTGCTAGATAACAGAAACCCTTTTTGGTTTGATGTGGAATTACAGATAAATGTCGATATACCAAATCTTAACAGTGTGCAGGCATTTTTACAGCCCATTTTTTCTAGCTCTGTAGTTAAATATTTAGGGATTTGAAAAGTATACTGGCTCACTAAAGGTCAAATTCAGATTCAGGAGCAGACTGAGTTTACTCAGTGCCACTCTCATATCTCAAAGCAGTGCTCAAGCCCTCTTTTATCCCCACTTTTTGGACAGCTGAGTGATTCCAGTGGAATCTGTCAGATCTCCACATTTATTATTCATAAGGCATGAGGCTGTATATAACTGTAAAAAACCCAGCTTGATGTCCATCCACTTTCTAAGTGAAACATCTATGCACCCGTAATCTTATGCCTAATCTGCAAAACCACTTGCACATGCTAAAAGTATTGTTGTAGGGCACTCATACTGCACAGTGTGTATTTATTGATAAGATAATGCTAGCTTATGCCACTTGGGCTCTGATCTCATACTCCACCAACAGCAAGTTGTATAGTTGTTTGATAGTGTCACACAGTATCTTACAGCTTAAGAACCAGTCTCATTCAAGTTGGACCAGTCTCTAAACCCTACTCCTCACCTACAGCAGAGCTCTATTTTACTCACATCATCTTTAAAAGTACTATTTAGGTAATGTTGGAATTACCACACAATGGGGTGACAGAAAAGGGGGAAAAAAAGAAAGAAAGAATTATGCACTAGAAATCAGAAACCAAACATGAACATTTCAGATTTTTTTGGCACTGAGAAAAGGAGAAACATTCAGTTAATAAAACTCTGTAACAACTACTTAAGCAGAAAGCACTGTTGGTTAGTAATTTCTGTCTGCATTCTGCAAGCAGTTGCATCTACAGAAACCTAATTGAAACAAATACAAGCCTTTAATGCAACATGACTGCTGCCTTTTTTACCCACAAATCTGCATTAAAAAGACTGGTATGTGTTTCAGTATGTGTGGTTGAAATATATAGACATGACAAATGACACAGTATGTTTGAAACACTTTCTGAAGCTGCAGAACCTCGTATTAAAAGAAGCATAATGTTCACTCTGGTTTCCATTACAATGTTTTGGAAGCTGTGCAGATTATAGAGATTTCCTATTTTCTTATGAGTAACATTAACACAAGAAAAGAACCTTAGAGTAAATCATGACACCTGTATTTTAAAAGCTCTTTACTATCAAAATAAATCTCCTGTAAATTCAATCAACTACTGAAATATATTTTGCCACTCAGTCCTAAATTTTAGTTCCCTCCAATAAAAAACAGTCAATAAATGTGTACAACACAGTAAAAGGCAGTAAAGCTCAGAGGCTTTTTACAGTTTGGGGGTTTATAGTCTTGGGGGTCATACTTAAATTAACTGTAGAATGTGTGATATGTGCAATTATCCCAAGCTGGGGTTGACATTGGTTTTTGCCAGGGTTCACCACTGAGTGATTTTAATTTGTCTGGTAACAGACAAATTATAATAGCTTATGAAAAATACATGAACCAGAACTTTCTTACAATGAACAAGATTAGTTTTAAAAATAAATTCATAAAAGGAGTGTGCTGCACATTGCCCAACTCTTGCAAATGCAGGCTAATATTTTGTGGCCCGTAGGTTTAATGATGATATATAACAGATAGGCAACATTATGTTGAAGAGAACCCCACAGCACAGAATTGACTGTTATCTTCACTGATTCTGAAGAACAGTATAAACTGGGGTTTATAAAAGCCTGACAAGATCATCTGTATAATCCTATTCTGGTTGCTGGACAGAACAAGACAGGCCATATTTCTTTCTCCCTCTTCTCTGGTGAATTTGCTTGTAAGGCTTGCTCTCTCACATCACACTCAGCCTTGACAGGAGTATCCAGTGGAGATAACCTCAAATATGCAAAGAGCTGAATTACGATTCTGTCCCTCTGGTTTCTAGAACTCAGCTGTCAGCTTTGATCTTTGGCTTTTGAAAGTCTATTCTGCAAAAGAGAATGTGCATTCATACGTGGCTTGATATAAGAGTATTTGCCATGATTTCAAAGGTAGAAACAGATGCTAATTTTTTAGCATAAACATAGTACCAGTTCAAGAAGTTGCCATTTTGCAGTTTAACTTTTCCTGACCTTGGTCTTTTCCATAGAGGATGCCTGGAACAGGCACTCCTTAGCTGCAGGTTCACAGATCCAGACGTTCTAAACTCTGAGCTCTGCCAGCTTCAGTCAGTCATAAATTTCTCCCTACTATACCATGTTACAGCCTAAAAATAAGGCTGTGCTTTCAGAAAATGAGATAGCATTAAAGTTATTAAAGTTGATAAAACAGATTCCAGACACTACCAACCTGAAATGACAATGAGAGGAAAAAATCAGGAGTTTGCACACACAATTTTCTGCTTTCTTTATAGGCTACACAGGAGACTGCAGAAATTTGTTTTATTTTTTCTGACATCCCATTTGTATGAAGTGAAGAATGAATGTTTAATCTCACTATCCTGTTGGGGGGAAAATAGGAAATAATTCTGGGGTACCTTGAAATCCTGATCAGGAGAGGTCAACCCCTACTTGACAAGACAGGCACTGAATTTCTAAAATAAAATCTTCTCATGAATATTTGAAACTGTCATCAGAAATAAAATTTTTACAAACAATAAAGCTTTAAAGCCTCTCAATAACAACTTCCCACCTTAGGCTTCACTTAATATGATGTCAGATTTTAAAACTCTGTAAATTCTCTCCATGTAATTTACAAAACATTTAATGAAAAACAAATAGAAGGGATCTGAGGTTTTAGTATAAATATCAAACGGAACAGGAAAGGTCTTCAAATGATAATGCACCTCTTTTTTTTTTTTAGAAAACTGCTTGAACAAAATCATCTTCTGTGAATGTACTCATACACAGCATATGCTTCACAAACTAGAATAGGATCTTATTATGGGAAAACACAGCCCATATACCAATCCAATCCGATCCCAGATTCCCTCATCAAATTCATATTGCTTTTAGTGGAGAAGGGCATAGAATTTTATTGCTGTCAGGGAAAAATGAGGCTTACAGGCAG
>NW_008679609.1:0-16036 GCF_000695815.1 Acanthisitta chloris | reverse complement strand
AAGAGTGTTAGATTATATTTTTTTGGTCATTGTTGCTAGCAACAATGAGGACTGTCACACCACATTTGGAGCCCCAGCAAGGCCTTTGGCAGTTGTTATCGCCTTATTTTTGCCAGCAAGATCTGTTCTAACCAAGTTTAGACAACACTTTGATAACAACACAAGCGGCTGGTCTGCTTTAGAATTCCCAGTGGAGGTGGAGCCGCTCCAGTGTCAGCCTAAGAGTGTAATGGGGAGTTTGCCAAAAAAGGCTAGGTTGGATGCAGTCTTCAGAGGCCACACATAAACCAAACGTGTCAAAATCCTGGCAGTTAATGCCAGGAAGTTTATAACCTGGGGAGAAAGAGAAGACAGGTCTCCTGACATAACCACAGCATTTTCTCACTCTCATAGGGTTTCAAAAAGGAAACTGATGTTTGATGATGCAGGGCACTAGAAATGAGTCAGAGGCCATCACCCACAGACAAGCGTGGTAATTTGAATCTTAGGAAAATACGACAATGGGAAACCTATCTAGGCAAGCCAACCCAAGCCATCACACAAGAAAAGATTGGTTTTAAGGAAACAAAAAAGTATTCTCTGCATGAAAGTAAGCTGATGTCGTAAGTTTTAAGCTTATTTTTCTTCAGTTTAGTAGTTTTGAGGGAAAATAACTTTTTGCATAGCATGTCTGACGCATTCTTGCACTCAAGTAAATTTTCTTCAGAGAGGATAGGAACTGTGTTTGTGTATTCAGAGGTACTAATGGCCTTATTAATTAATAAATATAGGAAGAAATATGTGAAGCAATTTGTTTCTACTTTGTTTTTCCTAAGATGTCCCTAGTGTAAAATTAGCACAAATCTGTGAAGTTGTTTAAATGCAGTACAGGTCCATCAGGCTTGAGTCTTGAGAAAAGAAAAGAAATAAAAGGGAATGAAAGGTAGAAAAATACTCTTGCATCAGCCTTTTTCTCCAGAAAATTCTGCATTTTAGTTCAAGTCATGGTAGCTAAAGTTAGCAACTTCTTTTTCTTTGGCCAAGAGCAGTTCGCTTCAACCTAGACTGGGGAGATAGAAATAAACAGCAAAGCAATATACAGTATCAGTTTACAGAAATGGGATGAACATCCATTCATAACATAGAACCAAGGTAGTACATTTTTCATATACAATCTGTAACACAAAGCAATTGATGTTCCTGCCTTGGAGAATAAAGTTCTTTTTTTTCCTCACAAACGCTGCTCTTAGCTGTCCAGGAATGCACACACACATGGAAGGACTGACCAGGAAGCACATAGCTTCCCGTTCCACTGGCTACTGAACTTCCCATACATCCTCTGTACTGCTAGTGGCACCCTTTGGGAAGAGCTGTGCCTGAGAAATCTGTGCTATGTAATGGAGAAGATGAAGAAATTCAAACCCAACTGGAATCAAAGCACTTAATGTAGTTGATCTCTGCTATGCGTCCTGTGTCCCAGAGTCTTCTTAATGTCATATAACATCAGAAATAAAATTAAAATACATATCCTAAAGACTCAATCACAGCTCTGACTTTCTAGAAATACAGCAGACAATGGAAGGAAGTTCAAACACTGCTGTCCTGTGTATACAAAAGCAAGAGCTATCATTAAAAGTAAAAATGACATTGAGAAGGTCACCTTTTTACAGCGCCTGGTGCTGAAATGCATGAGACGTTTAGGCATCTCTTGTTAATATAGATCAAAGGAGGTAGTGAAACTGTGGTGTAGAAATGTAAGAAATACAATAGCTGTGCCATAAAATGAAACACAAAAATCTGGTTTTATCTAAGGTTCAAGAGTACATTAGAAGTATCTGTGGCTAAATGAGAACTGAAGAATCAAATTTATTTTCTCATGAAGGAAAGGAATATTGAAAAGCAGAATGCAGCTAAAAAGCTTCAGAAAACACTTAAAAGACTAGCAGATTTAGAAATGAATCTGCCACATTATTTAGACTTATCTCAAGATCTACTTAGTCCAGAGCAAGGCTTCTAGCAGATGGATGGCAATCTCATTCAGCAGACATGACTGAAAATTCAAAACATCGGTAAAAAGGAGAACTCAGATATGAAGTTCAGCTCCGCAGGGTAGTAAGGAACATGCATACAAAGCTCAAAATCAAGGTCAAATAAAATAACAATTGAAGTCTTACATTCTGTGATAGCCAGCACAACTCAGGAAAACGTGTCACAGAAGCAAAAAATCTAACACACTATGTCATTTTGCAAGGGTGCACCAGCAGAGTGCACAACATCAAAAAGGAGATGATGAGGACCTCATTAAATCTGATTAATCCCTCACAAGAGTTCCAGCAGGAGATGAATGGACTGCCAGCTAGAAAGCAAATGGGAAATGTATTGCTTTGTGCACCAGTGTCCAGCTTAAAACTAATGTATTGCCAGAACTGCAGAGTTTCTAATAAAAAGCCACTAATCACGGAAGATAAGCAATAGGACCTACATTTCACAGTGGTTAGCTTTTCCTACGGACATAATATATTAATTAGGCTATATTTATATAAATTATAACAGTGTCAAATGAAAGAAAGCCCCAACTTTTGGATTAAAAGTAATTAATAACCTTGATCTTACTAAGGAGGCTACACTCAGAGGCAAAGGGAAGGCAAAATAATTCAGGTTATTATGAAGACATCTTCCTAGGAAATATAAAAGCCCTCACTGAGTATGGCAAAGAGCTGGAGAAGTTCAAGCACTTTGCATTCCATGCTGCCAGGAAAGTTCCCCTTGGCCTGACATGGCATGAGAAGACAACCTGAATGCTTTATTTTGAGAGTCTCAGAGCAAACAAAAGAACCAAAGGAGCAAACACATTTCAACATCACGGAAAAAATACTCCACTAAGGCATGGATCCAAAAGAATTCAGCAAATATTTAAAAAGGAAACATGTTCCGTTTCCTCTAAAGGAAGGAACACACAGGGAATGTGGCTGATGCCAAGGATTTTTCTTCACTCAATTCTGAACTCGTTCTCAAAACCTTCCAGATACATTTGCAATAGCCTACCCTGCAAAGCTTATGTATTTCACTTTTCCCTTTGAGAAAAGGCTAAATCGCACTTTAGTTTAATCCAATATTCTAATTAAATCCCCGAGGTTTAAAGGTGCAAGAATGTGCCCAGTTAATGTGGCAATTAATGACTACAAAGCCAATTTTCCGTTTCATTTTAATTTGGACAGCTCACACACTTCAGATGACTTCTAATTGTATTACTGATGACGAATGTTGAATGGCCAAAGCTTGTGTGTGTTGTGCACATTTTAGTGCCCTCAAGGCCAACACACTAAACAATATGAAACTTTCAAATAAATACTCTTGCAAACTTGAAAGCTAAGCCATAAACTACTAAGTTCACTGTTATTACAAGAGATTAGTCATGCCATGGAGTTTATGAGTGCACATACAAAAAAAAAAAGACAATGCATCATCTCTACTAGCAGGAAATATGAGAATCTGAATGTCCAAGAGAAGTGCAGCAAGTTTTATAGCAGTTGAGAAAATAAATACAAATAAGAAGAGGCTTCATTATCTACTGTGTTAATTTATTCTTCAATCCAAATTCTTTCTACACCATTCCAGTATCCATTCTTACATAGTAGATATACACTAGAATATCAGAGCAGAGGAGACAAGTTTGCAGAGATGGGGATAACTACAGGGAGTATAATCTCTTTGTGCTAATAATTGTAAAGAATCTTCCTTTTTAAACAAGGAGATACAAGTTAGGCTATCAAATGGCGCTAGAGTCTCTCCTCTACATAAAAAGGCAGCTATTTTCTTTTGAGACAGTACTTTATGGCATGCTGTTGATGCTCGAAGTGGATTTATGTAAATAAAGTGGATTTTTTTCCTTGTGCATATTCAAAATTAAAACTCTTCTACAGGAGATATCCACTGGTATTTACTCATATCTAGTGTTACCTATTGATATCTATCTACTGATACTTACCGGGCTTATTTCCTATCAGTAGTGACCAAAACTCAACCCTTCTTCACTCTATTTCTTAATCAACATGATTGCATCTTATACGCCCATCATTTCTGCCTGCACAACCTTATCTACAGCAACCAAGTTGCATGAGCTTTGGGGATGAGTACTTCAAGCTCTAGAACTTTATTTTAGGTCTGAAAACCACATTAGTACACATAAACATTGCAAACAATGGAGTTTTTCTATTCAAAACTAAAGAATAGTTTAGTGACAAGCAAGTGACCGAGTCACCATCCTTGGAAGCGTGATGCTTAGGGACATGGTTTAGGGTAGGCTTGGCAATGCCACGTTAATGGTTGGACTTGATGCTCTCAGAGATCTTTTCCAGCCTGAATGATTCTATGATTCTATGAAAATCAAAACTAGTGATGAAATCGTTAACATCACCATAGTTCACTGTCATTTTTTAAAAAATTTGCAGGGATTTTTTTCCTGTTCTCTCACATCCAAGAAACCAACTGAGGCATCACTCAGGAATTTGGAACTCGGAGCTCCTTTGGGAACACCTCAGTTGAGCAGGAACTCAAGTTAGCTGCTAAAAACAATGAAGCTATCCATAAACTACAGAGTTTTAGTTTTGCTATGAAGAATATCCCTGTCTTTCTTGTACATAAAGGGTGGAGACTGAAGTCCAAATTGGAAAATTAATTCAAATAATTTACTGAATCTAAGAATTGCAATAAAAAGTGACATTTTAGCTGACTGCAAAGTTCGCTTTGTGTCATGTCATGTTCTGAAACTTTCGGTCCAATGCCTCTTTTGTCTCTATCTTACCTTTTGCTCAGTCAGTTTGATAACAAACTCTGTAAACCAATGAAGTCCCCATATGTTTGAACTTAAGCTGCATGGGACAGGATTTATTGTCAGGAAACAGCAACTCCCTCTAGTGCCAAAGGAGCTTCCTCCTTTATGCAACACTAAATTAATCTCCAGTGAAAGTCATTCTTTGCTGATTAATACTGTGATATTGTTATCAAGTTGCATTCAGGAGTTTTTTCTCCTGTTATGGGCCTTTGTTGTCTCTGCTGACACAAGTGTTCACAGGCACTAAAATTTAATAGGTAAAAAAACCACATTTCTGTGCTGGCAAATTAGGACACCTTTGTGCACTGATGATTTTTCTTCTTTGAAACACATGATGCTAACCACACTGAGAAGCTTTGGTTTACATACTCAGACCCTATCAGCCTGGCACTAAAGCTGGCTCACTGCCATCTTTGAAAGCTGTTTCAAAATCCTGTGGCCTTTTACAATTTACGGCAAGTGTATGACTTCTAACTAAACAAAAACATCAGAATCAGTCATGGTTACTCTGAATGCCAAATTTGTCCTAGGAGTCGACACTCGGCAGCCTAATGTGCACAGAATATACCGCAGAATAACAAACCAAAAAGTTGCAACACCCTCACGGGAGTGAGTTTTTATCCTTTGGAGGTAGGATACATAAAACCCCACACCCTTGACTTAAAACCAGCTGCAACAGAGCAGTTCCACACAGGACGGTCTATGCCAGCTTGGCATGCTGATAACTGGGTTTGGATGCTGCTGGTACTATGAGACTGCACATACTGTATACAAAGGTTACTGAGGTAGTCGCAGAGATGCTTTGAGTACATTAGGTCAGCACAGCTTGCTGTGTTTTCTGATGCACAGCAATGGAACTGCTCAGTGGTAAAGGCAAAAAAAAACCCCAGCCGACTGCTGGTGAGAAATGAGATTACATCCCATTAAAATCGCCCGGAGGCGCAGGGAAGCTGTCCTACCTCCATCAGAGTGGCAGCTAGCCTGCAATGCTAGATCTGCTCTCCATCCTGAACATACACTAAGTACTAAGGCTGGAAAAGAATAGGAAATGGGATTTATAGAAAAGATCTCCCTAGAAACTCTGTTACAGTGCTCTAAAATTAGATGATGAACTGATGTCCAAAAATTTGTGGTTTTAAACCTTTATAGAATCACTTGTTATGACCTACAACCTAGCAAAAGCTTGAACACAGGAAAGGAGTAGCTGCCCTGCTGTCTTAAGGCCAGAGGCTGAGGTACAAGCTGTGTGGTGTGGTGTGTGGTGGCCATTTAGAAAGCACTGGGCAATATACATGCCCTGTACAGATGCATAGCAGCAAGGTCTGTCTCTGAATATTGCAGCATGGCAGAGTCCTGTACAGTGCGATGGCTAAAATAGCACAAAGACAGCATACAGAGCATTAAGGTCACCGCAGTACAGATAGAAGTGGTGAAGACAGTGGGGCCACGAAATGACCTATCTGTCCCAGCACATGTGCCAACTACAATTTGGCTTTCTTAATACTGTAGTCTATACATTTTTTTCCCTGGGATCACTGCCACCCTATAAGCCCCACACTCCTGCAGATTGTATGGCTTTATACAACTAATATCCTACAAGCTGATCTTCATCAACAATCATCTTGGCTAGGTACTCAGCTCAAAGGTTCACAAACTTCTTTCCTGCTATAAAGAGCCACCTGATATGAGAACATCACCTGTGGTTTAACTAAGTCACCAGCCTGACTGCTCAGGTGGAGCCATGGGATAAGGTGATTCTCCGAAGTCTCTCAAGAATCTCTTAAGGAAGTGTTTCTATATCTATTATATATTTTGTAGCTAATGAAACATTGGCTAACATAGTTGCTGGAGGTTTTACATTTTGCACAAAGTGTTAGTAAGCTGCTTTTTACTAAACTCCTTATACAACAGGTATAGATTTTGTTTATTCTACCTGATTTATTTTCAATTTGATCTCACATAATCATAGCATGACAAGGGAATAAGAAGATGTTTTCACTTCCAGTCTTAAAGAGTTCTGTAATCTGGAATAATTTGCCCTTTGCTTGCATGTATGGGTTATGTATTCATGGTTATTTCATATGGCCCTAGTCCCTAATCCTGCATAATTTTGCTCAAGTGAACAGGCTCTGTGGTTGCATAAATGAGCAAAGTCACTCAAAAATACAAATAAATTTCTTTTCTGTGCAGCTTATCTTTGTCCTGTTGTTAGTCTTACTCCTTCTCTCAGCAATGAAGGACCAGCACAGGTGCACAGCAAGGCCTGAGCTGAAATGCAGCTCCTGAGTCAAACAGGAGTGTGCATGGATGGAAATGTGTATTCTGGTCCCACCTGAGGTTTTCTCACATGTCTTTCTCCTGACCTAGCTGTTTACAGAGAAGTCTGATCTAGTTGCATCACACTGTAGTTGCCTGTGAAGTGAGGCAGCCAAAGCCTGGGAGATGGGGAAGAGATTCTAGAGAAGGCTTATGGAAAATGACGGTTACAGACTGGTCAAGCCAACTGGAGCCTGTGGGCCCACTGAGGGCCCTGACAGCATCTTAATTAGAATGTTTTGTAAAGACTTTTTTAGCTATTCATTTGCATTTAAAATGGAGTAGCCTTCTCGTATTTCTTTCTCCTTGCTACATCAAATATTCACAAGTCCATGCACACCAAGGCTGTCAATTTGCTTAAAACAAACCAACAGCTACTTTCTGATTTTAGTGCTTTACATTGACTGCTTCACAGTGAATTCACATTGGTTTTTTTCACAACGTTTACATGACAAAAAACATGTTCCATGGGTCTTAGTTCGGTTTCTCTTGATAGACATGACAGTTCACTAATTTGCTCAAAAAAAATGACAATGGCATGTAATCAAATTGGAATGCAACGGAAGAAAATCAATTTTGGAGCTGCAAACAATTTCACATAGTCTATGTCAATAGAAGCTATTAAACAGTAACAAACCAACTTTCAGACACAGCTATGGAGAGCATCAGCTAAGCATATTATTGATCTAGCAGGGATTGCTGGGCATAATTATTTCTAAAATATCAGTCAATACAACTTTCTACAATAACTTTGAACATTTTCTTCAGACTGCATAAGGCTGAATATCTGATATATGGAGAGAAATGAAGACATGCATATCTAAGTCGACATTCACTGTGGCAATGGAAGTGTCTTCACTGTCTCAATTCTTATTTTAGAAATCCCAAACTTCACATCTTGTGAAACTAAAAGCTTGTAGTGAAAGCACTGGGACTGTCTTTCCAGAAACCTGGAAGTCTAGCTGCGTGCCAGTTAAAATTCATTCTAGATGTATTAAGAGTCTCTGGAGCACAGTAGAGAGAGATTCTAAGTGATCTATCCTGTTTCCAGCCCATTGGACAGCACATCAGATTCTATTATGGCTGAGAGAACTGTGTGGTCACTCAGCTGTGCTTCCCATCATGTGAATGTCCGTTACATCCATGAACTTATTATTCCATAATTTGGCTGACCAGATAGCCATTTTACATCTTGATCAGCTCGAAATAGTTTTCACTTCAAGTCCAGACAATTCTTTACTCTCAGATCCTTCACTGCAACAATGTACTTGTGCCAAGTGCCTTTCCAGAGTTGCCCAGTGTCAGCATGATGCTAGCACACAGCACTGTACCTAACAGTCCAAGAAACCAGTAGCAGTAAAACACAATGCTAAGAAAATCCTAACTATTGCTAATTCAGAGCTTGCAAGCCCACTTAAAACTGATAAACAAAGTGATACCAACCATTGCACCCCAGTTAAAGCAATTTTCCTAATAGCAGTATTCCATGAGATAATGGTACACAAAGAAATCTGGTATCTTTTTTGTTTCCAGTTATGCGACATGGACATTAGCCCATGCAATTTACCTAAAGATCCGGGTTTTAATTCATTGAGGGTTTTTTTTCCCTCTCTCAATAATCCCTTTGCAGTCAACAGACTGCAGGGAAAAAATGCCACATGATTAAAATCTTTTTTTACTAATAACTTTGCCAAAGTTTTACATAGAATTCCATCAAAATAGGAATAAACAGTATATCATTTCAATTGACTCCTCCTAAATGCCATATGTACTCTATATGTGTTTGATAATAGCTCTGTGCAGCTATAGGAACACAGTTCCATGCATTGGGGCTGCACAGTAGTGAAAGGCTCATTTTGGAGTTTTGCAAGAGATCCAGTCACTGAACTGTCTGGAAGGCAGAGGAACTACACAAGCAAGAGTTATCCACAAAGCAGAGCCAGCAATGAGCGCATGACATAGCTGCAATAAGCACCAGAGCAGAGGAGCTAGTCAGTCTCTAGCAGCTGTAAGGGCCACAGCAGAGATACTGATCTATGCTTTGCAAATTGAAGGCTTTATTAAAGCCGACTGTTAAACAGCGGGAATTAGGCCTACATTCTTACTCCATCTCAATTTTCCTAGCTTCCAAAGACAAAGGCCTTTGTTATTGTTTGCTTTGTGGTGGAAAGGTTAGAAAGGCAGCATTCCCTGCATGCCATCAGAATGGTTCTGTGAGAAAGGTGAGATGAAGGCTAGTTCAATTTCAAGAAGGTAAGAATGGAAGTCAGAAAAGAAAGAAATGATTTGAGGTCATCTACTCTTCAAAAAAGGGGGAAAAATTCCACATATGCAGAGCAAAACTCGTCTTTGTTTTTTCTTTTGTAAGGAATAGATTTGAATGTGGTTTATATACAGTAGAGAGCAGTGACAAGCAATTCTAAAAGTAGTTCTCCACTGGCTAATGTTTGTAGGCAAGAAACAACTGGCAGACACCCCTATTTCCAAAGATCACTTTTGTGTATTGCCCTCAGCCCACATAATTCTGCCTCTGTTTCATATTTAGACTCTGTATTCCAGAATACAAATCTAATAACACTAAATTGCTTAGTCAGACATTTGACTTCTTACTCTGTGGCCTGACACAGTTTTTCAACAGTTTAAGCTAGAAAAACCAAATAATTCTCCTTTTTTTGATTTTCTGTATGGATGGCACAAATGACAACTTGTGTGTCAACAAAAGGTGGGGGAAGAAAGTACAGAAAGGATAACAGGCAGCTGGGGGAGGATGGCCTTTTTACCCACACAAAAGGTTTATCATCGTGTTATGACCTTAAGTAATAGAGATGTAACACAAACGTTTAATGGATAACTTGCAACAGATTACTGTCAGTAATAGCTTACCTGAAAGAAGTACATCATGTTAGAGAGGAAAAAACACTGTACCAGCATAATCTGTAAGACAGAGAGAAAAGGTCTTTATGAAGTTATATTCAGACATTTATTTTCCAGATTCCTCCTTGTCTATTAGGCTTTATAATCTGTGCTTGACTTAGGTTCCCAGCTAGATTAAAGTTGTATTTATCTTTTAAGGCCTGCCAAAATGCAATATGATCTCCAAGAAAAGCTGAAAACATTCTTTCTTCTTTGGGAATAGAGAGGTGATATATTTAGAGGACTGACTTATTTTGAAGGTGCCTGTTAACCTTGCATGAGGCTGGTAGTTCTCAAAATATAAAGTGAGTACATTTGCCTCAATGTAAGAAAAAGTAGAAATTACTTCTATCCCTCAAAATACCTTCCTTTCCTCATTGACTTTTTGTCCTCAAAAATGCAGAATAGTCAGTCAAAATAGAACAGGACTGGAAAGAGAAATATTTGAATAAAGGTGTGGAGAGCTAACAAAATAAGCACAGATAAGAGGTGGGAAAACAGGTTATGTGAAGAAAGGAATAATAGGGAGTGGAGGTGAAGGCGAGGGAAGGTGAAATGTTTGTGCTTCTTAGCATTTGCTGGCCTTCACATGCATTTATTCTTGGGGGACTTCAAAGCTACCCAGCAGTCACTGGGAATAAAACTCCAAAACCTAAAAGCCAAACCTAACTCCTTCTCATTCTATACACATTCAAAAGAGTCAGACTGTGGGACATGAAGAACACTTTTTTAATTGTTATTCAATTACATCTATGTTTGTTTAATTTAAACAGGACCTCATCCTCATGTCTGCCTTTAAGATGCTTTAGAAACTGGGGTGTGTTATGCAAATATTATTATCTCTAAGTCTTCTTTCCTTTGAGGTCACCTACTCAGAGAGGTGGAGTTGTGCTGCCTAATCCATATCCATAGTTAGGTGAAAGTTTATAGTACTAAAGAAGTGACACAGTTTTGCCACACTCTCACAACAGCATATATGTAAAAGAAATTCCCACAAAATCACCAGAATTTAGAATCACAGAATCATAGAATTTTAGGGGTTGGAATGGACCTTAGAGATCATCTAGTCCCAACCCCTCCCCTGCCATGGGCAGGGACACCTCCCCACTAGACCAGGTTGCTCAAGGCCTCATCCAGCTTGGCTTTGAACACTGCCAGGGTTGGGGCATCCACCAATTCCCTGGGCAACCTGTGCCAGTGTCTCACCACCCTCACAGTAAAAAACATTTTTTCTAATATCTAACCTGAACTTCCCCTCCCTCAATTTGAACATGTCCTATCATTGCAGTTCCTAATAAAGAGTCCCTCTCCGGCTCCCTTGTAGGCCCCAATGACTCAAGATGTGTTTCAAGAACTTAATATGTACTGGTGAAATAATTATCTAATTATATATAAATCAGATTAATATATTTGTATAGAACACTAAGAATAAACTAAAAGGAATTTTCTATTTAATGCTTTTAAATATATCATAAGAAAACTTCTCAAATACAAATAGTAAATTCAATGAGAAAATCAGCATATTAAATGGAAAATCTCCAAGTAGGTAACCAGGATATTTTTTTTCAGAAATTTGCAATTGAAGATAAATATATTTTACTATCATAGCTCTTCCATATTTTCTAGTTGCCAGATGTCTCTGCTTTGTACAGGATTCTTTGCAGTTCTAGATTAGCGCCGACTTACTTACTTTCGTACTATCTCTGAGTACTGGGTTTTGAAAGGAGCTTGTCAGGCTTTGATAAATGCTTGAATATCAAATAAATAGAGAATTCCCTAGAAAAAGAGGACCACACATCCTAGCATCTAGAATAGTTAAAATAGATCAATACATTAAGCTGTAAGCGCCAGTGACTCTGCCTGTGATTAGTACAGACTATGCAACTAGAGAATATCAGAGCTTTATAACTGCCCTTCTATGAGTTGCTTTTTTTCTTCATAATGGTTGCATAATCTATGCTGTCTTTTTCATCACCATGTGTAAAGTCAACTGAAACACTGAAGAAACGAAATGGATCTCTCTCTATTGACATTGGATTGACAAACCACTTAAAGACAGAGGAAAACTGGAAAAAAAGAACAGCGATCTCATTGTGTATTATTTTCTCCCCTATCCAAAATGTATTTTTATGTTATCAATCTTCCTTTTTTTTTCTGTAATGGAATTATAGATATCAAACTACCTGCTTTCTGATATACAATAAGTAAAGCTGATACTGACTTAGTCTTTTGGGGTCTTGACACATCAAATCTGTGAAATCTTAGTGGTGGTTTAACAAACCCAGTTGCCTGCTTCAACTGTCAGAGGAGCTCATACTGCTGCCCTAACAAAGCTGGCATAAGGGAACATGTGCTCCTGCCTCAGCTGCGTCCATGCAAAGCCCAGAATCTGCAGGCCTTAACACCCATAATTCAGGCAAACAGTTGTTCCACTTGATTTATTAGGGCCCATACCTGTCTGTCACTTCCCTTTGTCTGGCTGCTGTATAAGGCTCAGGAGAATGGAATATGCACGCAAGTATTTGTGATTTCAATTCATTGATTATACCTGGACTGTCATGGCTGCACCATCAGGATGTGCTCTCTTACGAAAGAGGCTGCTATTCTAATTTCCCTGAGATTACCTTTCAGATTGCTTTTGCTCCTGACCCTTCTCATTAGCAATTCAAGATAAGATGTCAGACCCTGAACTCAAGCCACCAATGTGCAAAAAGTAATTTCTTCCATCAGTCTTGAAAAAAAGATTAAAATCTCCAGCTGAGCTTGGTTTAGCCCACGAGGATGGGAGGACAGTATCTTCAATCAGTACAGCTAGATTGCCTGAACACATCTGTCTGAGTCTGCAGACTAGGCATAAAGGACTGTATTCTTGCTAGCATCTCATAGCACTTGTTTTAACAGCAGAAAGGTTCTTTCTTGCCCTTTCTTCTCCATTGTCTGCAATGTTTTTATTTAAAGGATTGACCACTTCTTACCTCAGATGCAGCTTAAATTAATCATACTCTATGAATTGCCCTGGCAGTCAAGAGGGCAAACCACATTCTGGGGTACATTAAGCACAGTACAACCAGCTGGTCAAAAGAGGTGATTATCCTGCTGTATTCAGCATTGTTGCGACCTCACCTGGAGTACTGTGAGCAGTTCTGGGCTTCACAGTTTTAAGAAGGATGTGAAGGTCCTTGAATGTGTCCAGAGGAGTGCAAAAAGCCAGTGAAAGGGCTGGAAGGAATGTCCTGTGAGGAGCACCTAAGGGCTTTGGGTTTGTCTAGTTTGGAGAATAGGAGGCTGAAGCAACCTCACTGCTGTCCATAGCTTCCCGAGGGAAAGTAGAGAGGGAGGTGCTGATATCCCTGGCATTCAGTGATAGCACATGTGGGAATGGTTCAAAGCTGTGCCAGGGAAGGTTTAGACTTGGATATGAGGAAGCATTCCTTTACCAAGAGGGTGGTCAAACACTGTAACAGGCTTCCTGGGGAGGTGGTCAACGCCTCATGGCTGTCAGTGTTTAAGAGGCATTTGGACAATGCCCTTAATAACACACTGTAACTTGTGGTCAGCCCAGAATTGGTCAGGCAGTTGCACTGCATGATCATTGTGGTTCCCTTCCAACTGAAATATTCTATTCTATTCCATTCTATTCTACTCTATTCTATAAAAGTCTCTGTTTAGAATGGCAGGGGTAAGTCTGCACAATGTGCTTCTGCTATGCATCTGAGGATTCTCCAAGATGAATATGTGTTTACATTTTGGCTGTTCTTCAAGTCTGTATAAACTTGGAACCATTTAACTAGGCTGCAGCTTAGTTCATGGTGAAGATCTATGTATGTCAAAGTTCATGTTGCAGGCTGCCAGTAAGAGAATGACAATTCTATGTAAAACACAGAAGTACATGCCCAACCTTATAAAATGCTGCAGACTGATGGACCATAGCCTTCCAGACTGCTGAAGAGCTATCAGCTTTATGAGAAAATCTATAAAAATTATAATTTGTCTGTATTTTTTACGTTTTCCATTTAGACTAATAAAGACACTTTTCTGTCCGTACTTTCAAAATGATCCTGAAGCGCTTATATACAGGATGTACTTTTTGTATCATTTGACTCTCCAGTCACTAATTATTAAATTTTATAGGACTAGCCCTTCCTCAAACCCTCAAAAGCTAGGCTAGATATTATCAGCCCTGGTCTCTGAATGCTTAAAGCAAGCATAAGCAAAACAGTCTCTCACAGGACTCAAACAGTGAGATGAGGGGTTTTTTCCACGTTAGGAAATGCTACCAGTGAAAATAAAAGTCTAGTGTGAGCAGATTGGATTTAGGCAGGTTTTGTTGGTTTTGGTTGTTGTTGGTTTTTTCCCCCCTTTCTGGTTTAGTTTAACTTGATAGCAAACTGGCAGTGAGGTAAGTGAAAACCCTGCTTTTAAACAGAATGAAGAACGCCAGGTAGTCATTCACACCACTTCAGTTACACTGAATCAAAAAGCAGCAGAGCTGGTCTCACTTTTCCTCTCATACAGCCTCTAATTGAAGGAGCATTGCAGGAACAGGTAAAACCATCAGGCCCCTAGCAAGCCACTTGGAAGAGGTACAAGAGAAGAAATCTGCTGTAATGAAGAGCTTGAAAGGGTATTGTCTTGATACATGGTTTATTTTAATAAAGAAAGGGGGCACTATCTTTGTACAGAGACAAGAGCATTGTCATAGAATCGTAGAACCATTGAATATCTTGAGTAGGAGGGGACCCACAAGGATCATTGAAGTGCAACTCCTGGCCCTGCACAGAACAGCCCCAAGAATCAGCCCATGTGCATTGTCCAAATGCTTCTTGAACTCTGTCAGGCTTGGTGCTGTGACCACTTCACTGCAGAGCTGTTCCCAGTGCCTAGCCACCCTTTGAGTGAAGAACCCTTTTCCAGCCTAAACCTACCCTGACACAGCTTCATGCCGTTCCCTCAGGTGCTGTCACTGGTCACTCTGGTGAGCAAACAGATCAGTGCTTGCCCCTCTGCTTCCCCTTGTGAAGAAGCTGTAGACCATGATGAGATCTCCCCTCAGTCCCCCTTCCAGGCTGTTATTAAATACTGCTAGACATGTCAGTAGAAATACGCCTTTGATGGAAAAGGTTATCACAGATGACTAAAACCCATCTTATCAAACCAATAACTCATCCACATATTTTTTTCCCAGGAGAAGCATGTGGGATGGAGAACAACATGATTTTTGCTGAAGGCTGAGGGGAAAGGAGTAGCTGAAAACACTCATATTTCTCTCATCAAGATCCCCCCAGGGTCTAACCTGCTTTATTACCTGATACATTGATTCCTCCACACCTGGGTCCTTCATAAACTTACCCCAAAGCTGTACAGCGCTACTCCAGCACTAAGACAGAGCAAAAGAGTTTAGTTGTTGTTACATACGTGACTGAAATGCATGGTATGAGTTCAGCAGAAAATGGTGACAATAAACATACAGTGCAGTGCCTCTGAGCTTGCCAGTTTTGGTTGAGGGCTCCAGCCACTCAGCCTCGCCCTGGCAGCCCATGGTTTGGAGAGGTGGACCCTTTGCTGGGTTAAAAACTGGCTGATGGCCAGGCCCAGAGAGAGTAGTAGTGAATGGTGCTGCATCCAGCTGCAATCCAGTCACTAGTCGTGTCCCCGGGGGATCAGTATTGGGCTAAGTCATGACCAGTATCTTTATTGATGATCTGGATGAGAGGATCGATTCTACCCTTGGTAAATTTGTGGATGACACCAAAATAGGTGGGAGTATCAATCTGCTGGAGGGTTGGAAGCCCCTGCAGAGGGATCTGGCCAGGCTGGATAGATGGACTGAGACCAATGGCATGAGGTTCAACAAGACCAAGTGCTGGGTCCTACACCTTGGCCACAACAACCCCATGCAGTGCTACAGACTGGGGTAAGAGTGGGTGGAAAGTGTCCCAGTGGTAAAGGACCTGTAGGTCCAGTAGGTCGACAGCGGCTGAACATAAGCCAGCA
>NW_008679608.1:63324-71709 GCF_000695815.1 Acanthisitta chloris | reverse complement strand
TGCGCTTCACCAGGAACATGATGTTCCCCATCATAGACTTCCCGAACGAGGTCATCATTAAGGTTCACGCCGCGAGCCTGAACCCCATCGACCTTAGCATGAGAAGTAAGTGCCGAGCCCGAGCGGCCGCGGCCAGGCTGCCCGGGCGGCAGGGGCTGTGCTTGGCTTCCACTCGGCGCCCAGAGTCGTACCGTGCACCGTCCTGCCCCGGTGGGCACCTTTCCCGGCAGTGTTCAGGGGCTGCCTCGAAGCACGTGTTGCCCTGTGGAGAGCCTCTTTGGAGCTTAAGTTCTGTCAGGTTCTTAGGGAAGCACAGCACAAAGTACATTGACAGCAGTGTGTGTGTGTTGCTGGGTAAGGTTTTAATCTGAGGTGCTAATGTGGAGCACAAGTGCTATGAGGAGAGGCTGAGGGAGCTGGGAGTGTTTAGCCTGGAGAAGAGGAGGCTCAGGGAGACCTTAATAGTCCCTACAATTACCTGAAAGGAGGTTGTAGCCAGGTGAGGGTCAGTCGCTTCTCCCAGGCAATTAGTGATGGGATGAGAGGACATGTCTTAAGCTGTGCCAGGGTAAGTTTAGGTTGGACATTAGGAGGAATTTCTTCATAGAAAGGGTGATTAGACACTAGAATGGACTCCTCAGAGAGGTGGTGGAGTCACCATTCCTGGAGGTGTTTAAGGAAAGACTGGATGTGGCCCTTAGTGCCATGGTCCAGTTGACATGGTGGTGTTATGCCATAGGTTGAACTCAATGATCTCAGAGGTCTTTTCCAACCCTTATGATTCTGTGACTAACTGCTGTGCTCCACAGGCTTGCAGCTCACAAGCTTCCTTGAGTTAGTAACATAACCATGGTGGGATTTTATCTCCTGGCCCCCTTCCTGTCCCCACCATCTGGATGGTGCCACTCTCTTGGCTTCCCCACCCAAGGAGCAGTGTGTCCTCTGAGAGGTGGTGGATTTTCCCATCTCTTTGAGGTGAATGGGTCTGAAGGTCAAAGTTACTGCGAAGTCAGCAGGTGCTACCTCATACAAACCATGTGGAGACATCATAGCAACCTTCCAGTATCTGAAGGGGCTACAGGGAAGCCAGAGAGGGACTCTCTGTTAGGAGCTGCAGTGACAGGACAAGGGGCAATGGGTATAAATTGAAAGAGGGGAAATTTAGGTTAGAGATTAGGAAAAAGTTTTTTCCTGTGAGGGTGATAAGACACTGGCAAGGGAGGTAGTAGATGCCCCAACCCTGGCAGTGTTCAAAGCCAGGTTGGGTGAATCCTTGAGAAGCCTGGTCTAGTGGGAAGGTGTCCCTGCCTATGGCAGGAGCGACTGGGACTAGGTGATCTATAAGATCCATTCCACCCCCTAAAATTTGATGGGTCCATGACTCTATGTATGGTGTCATGCCCATCTTGAATTGGCATCTGGGTACCTGCTGTTATCTTGCTCAGGAAATCTGTATCTTTCACTGTCTGACTCTTTGACACATCGAATCAGACTTTTTTCCTCAGTTTCAAGGTTCAGAACAGGACAAGGAAGTTGTGGTAGTAGAGTACCTTATATTTCATGTTCAGAAGTGATCCTGCAGATTGAATCAAATTCAGTAGAATCTGCCTGCTACAGAGCTGTAATCTGTGTTTTGGGTCTCTAATAAATGAATTTTAAAAAGTCTTTTGTATAGTTATGGGTTTGATTATGGGACATTTGCCATCAGAAGATTCCTGTTAAATGACCCATGTAAACTGCTGGGCTACAAGTAGTATTTTGAGTCAATTGTAAAATTATTTGGAAGAAACAATGTTTTCATCCTGCTTTCAAGGTGCCTGCTTTTGTGTCTGTTTCTTTTCAGTATTGACACACTTTTAGCATGATAGGGCAGAGTTGTCCAAACACTTGAAGGGACATACATGCCTCAATGCAGACCTTTTTTAGTCTGGGCACATTTATTAGATGGGTAATTCTGAGACATCACAGCATTTATCTGTTGCGTAGTGAATAGGAGTTCAGGTTACTCATCTTGGAAGATGTGCCTTATTATTTTTTACAATGATGTTCATGCTACTTTTTACAGTACTTTATTTGAAAAGACAAATGAAAAGCTTGGAGTTCACTTGGATTTGTAGCTATGTGATGCTGTTGGAAAACAGTCCATTTCCAGCATTTCCAGTGGACTTAGAATTTGTGACAGTATTATCACTTACTAAATATTTTTATAATGAAGAGCCATTTCATGTACAAATACTCCAGAATGACATTTGCTCTTTATTTGTAAAAGTATATATGGCATGAAGCTATGTCAGGGGAGATTTAGGTTAGGTATTGGGAAAGGGATTTTCTCTCAGAAAATTGGTTGGGCACTGAACGGGCTCCCTAAGGAAGTGGTCATGGCACCAGGCCTGCCAGAGTTCAAGAAGTGTTTGGATGATGCTTTTGGGCACGTTATGTGATTCTTGAGGTGGTCCTGTAGCAGGACCAGAAGTTGGACTTTGGTGATCCTTGCGGGTCCCTTCCAACTTAGGATACTGTATGATTTATCTGTAAAAGTATAAAATTTTGCATGCTTCAGTTGTAACAGAAATGAGGCATCCTATGTGCAGACAGTGCTTTCTAATTGGAATTGTCCAGTTTGTAAATGAAAACTCAGTATGGTATGTTGAGGTAATTCCATGTTTTGCAGGTGGATATGGTGCAACTGCACTAAATATGAAGAGAGATCCCCTGAAACTGAAAACCGAAGAGACCGAATTTCCACTGACACTTGGCCGAGATGTCTCTGGTGTTGTCATGGAATGTGGGCTGAGTGTGTCTTATTTCAAACCTGGAGATGAGGTGATACCACTAATCTCTTTTCTTTCTTTTTTTTCTGAAATATATAATTAAAATACCTATGAGATGTTCAGCTCTCATTTTCCTCTTAATTTTCTTTTGGACATCTTTGCACTCTGAATGAGTCTTATCTGGCAGGAAATTCCTAGAAGGCTTTTTCCCCTACCTTTTTTTTTTCTGAAAAACATAGTCTTTCACAGATTCGCTTCTGCAAGTTAATTTCCCTTCTGTTTTTTGGCTTTTGATCTATTTCAGTGGTAGCAAGAGTGGAATTTGTTTATGTGTAAGTGCACACTCAAAATGCTGCTTCATTTTTGACTGAAGGTAGAGTTCTAACAGGAAGGGATTAGTTGTTTTTTTTCCCTTGAGTAACAGGATAGGAAGTTTGGCTTAAACCAAGAACCACTTCCTGGGTCCCCTCATAAATACCAATCCTGTTTGCTTTCACCTGCACCAGTTGCTTTCACATTTCACCAGTTTTAGTATAGCAAATTCACCATCCCCACCCCTCTTATCTGGACTTTAACGGCATGGGAGTAGTTTGGGGAGGGTTGAAAAATGATATCGTACACACAGTGCGGTATAATTTATTTACACAGCTCTGCAGTGCTTTATTTAGCCAGTTTTGTGATGATTTTTTTCGTGTAAAGTAAGCTAAAGCTGGTTTCTGATAAACAATGAAAACATCTTGCAAATTGGAAAAAAGATTTCTTTAATGAAGGAAAGTTTTCTGTATACATATAATCATGTGCAAAGTTACAAAAATTGATAGTTGTTTTCTGTTTGGTTTTAGGTGTGGGCAGCAATTCCTCCATGGAAACAGGGCACTCTGTCAGAGTTTGTGGTAGCTAGTGGAAATGAGGTGAGCTTTCACAACTGTGGCTAACAGACAGAAAACCAAAGTTGTAAAGACTGGCATTTTTTTTCAGTGTCTAAGTGATTGTTTATTAGTGCTTGGATTGGTTTGTACTCCAGCTAGTTATGAAGACGGTTGAAAAAGTGCAATACACAGTCTGCGATTCAGTAAAGTTTGCCTGAGTATTACAGTGCCCTATAGGATCTGCTGTGTGACTTAGATATGATTTTATTTCAGGTGTCTTTCAAGCCAAAGTGTCTCAGTCACACAGAAGCTGCTGCCTTGCCATACGTAGGTCTCACAGCGTGGTCTGCACTTAACCAAGTGGGAGGACTGAACCAAAGTACTTGTAGTGGGAAAAGGTAAGTAAATAGTTCTGGTGCTAAAACTCAGTGTTTCATTTTTAAGACTGAGGAGCTGCTTCTAATACGTGTCCAGCAGTGATGAAGACTCTTATGCCATGCCATTCCCACAGACCAGCTGCCTCAGGATGTGGGTTCAGTCTACACAGCTGCTGAGAGGGAAGCTCAGATGAGATCCCTGAGTGAAGTGTGTACCGAATCACTTGCTGCTCACTTCCTCTATATAGTGACTATGTAGAGGTAATCCAATGTATATCTAATGTATAGGACTACATAGAGAATTTAAGGATATTACATCTAGGAATTTATAGGGACTTCACTTTCTTGCCTGTTAGCACAGGTAACCAAATGTAATATCCTCACAGTTACTTTGGCAGCTCACACAAAGCCCTCTCAAGCACAGAGGTGTTGTTCACTCACTTCCTGCATGCATGGGCCGTTTGGGACATACTGGTTTTCCAGCTTTTTAGAGGAAAAATGTGCAGGTGACTGAGTCTTATTTGACCTGTAGGCCAGAACTTTGATGAGGTCAGGAATGCAGACAAGAAGATGAGAACGTACGAGATGGGCAGCCAGTCAAATAGAAAAATTGACTTTGTTTATCAGCCTGTTAATCTGACAATGGCAGATGGAGGTCAGAAGAGAAAAAATTCATTGAAAGATTGGAGCAAATACCGTTTTTCTCCTGATAATTGAAATTTGCAGTTATTTTGACCTTTGGATGTTGGAGTACATAGGCAGCAAAGTTTTCAGCATGGAAATAAGGGCAAAAGTAAAAATACTGGAATTGAGAAATAATAGTTAAAATTACTATTCTGCACCAAAAATTTAGATCATAAAGTAATTACTGGGCAGTAGGAGTCTAGATGCCTGACCTCCTTTTATCTTGTCTTTGTAATCCAACACATTGCAAAGGACACTGGACCTAATGAAATGCTTGGCCCACCTCTTTAGAAGATAATCCAGTGAGTGGTTGTTTATATGCCTCAGTAAGTTTCATCATGAAAATATCGACTGTTTGTTCTAAATATAAGCAATGTTTTGAAAAAATTAAATTGCAACATTAAAGCAATTTCAAAGAGACATCATCGAAATTAACTTCCAGCTATTGATAAAATTCTAGATAGCATTGCCTTACTTTTTATTTTTCAGTATTTAGACTCTTATTACCTTAACTTTCACATTAAAATAGAATTGACCTAAAGATATGCTGATAGGGTAGCCTTGTTTCAAGTGTCCTTCCAGTCTTCGGGTAAGTGTTTGGATTGTTAAAATTCAAACTGCATTTAGAAAATGTCTTTAACACTAGTATTTGCCTTTATGTTGCAAATAAATATCTAATTACTCTGTCAGCAAAAAAACATGTTAATGTTAATTATGTTATTTCCTATCTAGAAATTTTGAACTGTAAAACCAGCAGCAAATGACTTATGTGATGGTACCTCTTTTCCCCTGTAAAACTGATTGTAGGGATTGCATATAAAATGCATTGAAAATACATGGAAGGAGCTGTGCAAAATTACATTCCATGAACTCTGAAGGTAATAATTGAAACACACAAATTTAGACATTTCTTAATTTCTTTAAATAATATATTTGGTGAGAAGTTATCTACTTAGGGGATTTTATGTTGGTCCTTTTGTCTCCTGTAGGTGTGTGTAAATAGCTGTGTGGAAGGATGTGTATACACTCAGGAGTGTGTCTGATTTTGGCAGAGCAGCTGTGTTCCTTGGTGGAAGCTGCTTCACTGATACTTTATTACAGTGTTAAGACATCCTAGAAACAGATTTTTTTTCTTGGTGTGCATTGTTTTCTTTTCCCCTTTTGAGGTGGAAGGGTGGGCTGACCAGAAATACTTGCTGACAGTCCAATATCTGACTCTACATTGATCTGACAGGAGTATCTGCTGCATCTGCACACACAGATTTTGCTCTTACAAGTTACCTGGAGTGTGCTTACATTGTTTGTGATGTCTCCTGTTTCATAATAATACCAGTAATTTTATTCTATACACCTGTAATTTATGTCAATATTCTTGTACAAGCTAAAGGTGAATGTTCTTACTATCCAAAATGTTCAGAATGACTCTGTTGTTTTGAAGTTCTCTGTGGCTAATACCTGGAGAGCTTCTCATGTGTGCCAGTGACTTGTTTCAGTAGAAAGGGGATATACTAGTTCAGCACTGGCTGTTAAATATCTTGCTTGCTGGATTCACACAGTGGATGATAAAACCAAAGCTGACAATTTGAGAAGTCCTTGAAAGTGCTTGTGATAGTATTAAGTAAAGGTCTTTTTTATGAGTACAGAGGCAATATTTTGCATTCAAGTATGCTGGGAAGAGATCCTGGATTCTGTTCTTGTAAGCTATTAAACATACACTCCTGGTTTATATTGTTACAATGAAAATTCGAATGGTGTAATACCCCAAGAAAGTACTTTTTTCAATGTCTGTGTGTTATTTCATCAGTTTGTCTGTTGAGAAGTACAAATTGAGTGTAGGTTGTAAAACTTCCTGATAGGGTAAACACTTCTTGATCCAGGAGTAGATCTCTTGGGGACATTTTGTTGGCATAATCAAATGAAATTAAATTTTAGATCTGTATAAAATGGTTATATTTATTCAATAAATATATTAATTTTCATTTGTCATGTAGATGAAAATTATTAGTTGTTTGTTACCTGGAGAAGATGTTAGTCCTTGATCTGTACACCCACTCCCCACCCTCTGTATCTTTTGGTGAGAACACACAGCTGAAACAGGTCTTGGCTCTCTGCTGCTAGTTTTTGACCACACCATAGTTTCAAGCAGGGCTCAGGGAGAAGGGCTAAACTCTCAAATCTCATGGTATTGTTATCTGGAGAGATCTGCTGACTCTCTGATCATTTGAACTGCTAAAGCCTCATATGGGACTTGGTAAATGCTGTGCCTCTGTCAGAAGGGAGGAGAGCTTGGGCTACAAATGTTTGTTTTGTTTCTTTTGAGAGAATTGGTTCTCTTGAATCTCTGTCCAGGTCAAAGGATTTGTTAGTTTGTTCCCTTGTGCATATGCTTATATGTTAGTTTACTCCTGGGCTCACCTTTGCAGTGAAACAGATAGTTTATGATATGTTTTGTCCTGGCTGTGTTTTCCTGAGGCAGTGTAAACAAAACTGTTCCTGCTTTGGTACTTGCCACCATCTGTGTTCCTTCAGTGCTGTTCTAACAGGTCCTGTGCCTTCAAACTTGTTTTTTACCAAACAAAGTGTCTTGGTGTCATCAGTGCTGTAAAAATGCTGCTCTGCTGAGCTGTGGCACATGGATCTCCTGTGCAGACAGAGTTTGTCTCTGAAATTAAGAACTTTCTTTAAGTCACAGTATGGAGGGAGTTTGACTAATTAGGAGGTTTAGTTGAAAACAGCACATTTCTACCTGAGAAATCTTAAGGGCTTTTATTGAAGGAGAAAGTGAAAAGTAGTCCTAGCCAAGCAGCTCCCAAAACCTGGAAAAGTTACCTAAATCTTTTGAGCAAAATGTACATTTTAAGATGACAACTTTCTCTGAAATGTGTAGTGGAAGGAACACCCTTTAAGCAAGGAGTAAAATTGTAAAGGCAGTTTGAAAAGATTTTGTTGAAAGGATTTAATTGTGACTGTCCCTTTTTAAAGATAAAGTTGGGCTTAACCCAATATCTGGAGTGTAGCATCCCTGAGCCTTTCCAAGTGTAATAAACTCAAAATATGCATGTTGCTTCAGGCATTTCGTTAGAAGCCTGGTTCTGAGCATAAGTACATTTTGGCAGATTTCAAAGCTCCAGGCATTGTGGCTTCATATTCTTAATCTGAAGTTTGCAGCTTGGATCAGTGAAATGGGAGGGAACAAAGGAGGAAACATTTTAAAATGGATACTGTGACCAAACCCAGTCTCATAGGTTACTTCAAAGAATTTTTGTGCACTGAGACTCCAGATTGTATAGTGCAGTTTTGCACTGTGAAAAAGCAATTCCCTGCAACATTCAGCACAGCGAGATTTAAAGCAGGAACATCATCAGCTTCTGAAGAGACAGAAATTTTTCTGGCAAACAGCAGTTCTGAGAAACATGATGTTCCCCAATCCTATGCCAAGACTTCATCTTGGATCTTCCTTTTGTCCTAGAATTAGCAAATGGGTCCAAAGTGGAAGCAGTGTTTGGAACTGGAGCTGTAAAGCTTTCTTACTAATTCGCTTTCTGACATTTAGTTAGTGAATAAAATATCTGGATGAAATTTTTGAACAGTGATTAGGCTTCTGGCATGAAGGTCCTCACACAAGTAAACTTGATTTCATTGTTTTTGAAGTTTAGGGTGGTGTGTTTAGTTAAAATGATCTCT
>NW_008679608.1:49700-63293 GCF_000695815.1 Acanthisitta chloris | reverse complement strand
TTCATTTTCTTGCTCCTGTGCCAGTTTTCCCAGCCTGGAGTTACAGGGTCTTGTCGAGGCATACTGAACTAGCAAAATTCTACTGCTTTTTTTCTAGAAAATGGCAGATATCTTAATTTAATAGAACTTGTTTATAATGAGAGGTCTTCATTGTCTTTTGTCTTTTAGGTAAATATTATGCAATATGGGAAAATTATGTTCCAATGGTTGGACTCGATCTTAGGGGTCTCCTCTAGCCTTGATGATTCTTTGACTCTCTATATTCTAAAGTTCACAATCTCCTTAAATGTGATACTAAAGTACTTTTCTTTCTCTTAGTAAGACGAATTTGTGTAAAATATTGGTGGATTGGATTTCTTTTATTTAGGAATTATGACAGTGGAGTTTGGGAGACAGAAAGACTCTTAACTGATATTGTCCCAGACTAAAAAATAATGTTTGGGGAAGTGAAGACAGGGACAGGGGTTTTGGGTGGTAAATGTTACTGCCTGACAGCTCCACTGCCTGCATTTAGTGGAAGGCACATGAGGAAGTCTCTTTACCCGTGCTGAGATAATGTTTTTGGCACAGGACACATGATCAGCAGTGTTAAGTCACATTATTGGCTATCAAAGAGTTAACCACTCTTGAATAACATTGAATGACAAATACAACCTTTTGCTTAAAATAATTTGGTGCCAGAGATGTATCAGAAGCATTAGAATACATAGTCACTATAGAGTTTATTTAAAGAACTATTTAATATATTTTAATTTTCTCTTACAGAGTATTAATATTAGGAGCTTCAGGAGGAGTTGGTACATTTGCTGTACAGGTAATATAAACCAGCATGCCCAGGATGCATCTTCAAACAAATCAGTATGAAAAAAAATTTACAGGAGGGAATTGAGAGAAGAAATAGTGACATATCAAGCTACTGATCTTTCCAAAATTATTGCTTTCCATTTGTTACATTGTGTGTTAGGTTGAAGTAAGAAGCACAGGGACTTTCAAAGAAAGGAGCTGTGAGTGTAGGTAGTGTAAGATCACATTTCACAATTTGGGTGCAGGGAATCTGATTGATGTAACTTGAAATATGTAGCCTGTTCTCATTATCTTTCACTCGGCTCTGCTCCATAAATACAAATGGGACTTGGTGTGTGAGTAGAAAAACTGATGGAGAATGTTTCATCTGCCAGTGCTGTTGTAGTTGGTCAAATGATGTGAGAGGCCACCAGGCTTTTATCTGCAGTGTATGTAAAGCACAGTGGCTTAGATTAACTTTCCCTCACTGTCTCTGCCCTGCTGCCCTTTTGTCTGTCTTTATTCCAGCAGCTCTAAACTTTGGAGAGTCAACATGCTCTTTTGTTGATCCATTACTTGTGGAACATCCTCTTTTCATGCTCTCAATTAATTTGGAGATTCTAATCAGTGTCATCTCATGCTGAAACATCTTATAGAAATGGGGTGGTTGCATCACTGTAGTCCATGTTCCTAGGCTATAAACAGTGTGGTTTTAAAGAGGCTTACAGGGGAATTTTTTGTGGTATGCTGTTTGCCTGATCCGTGATAAAGCAGGTGAAGGGCTTCAGTACGAAGGGCTGACAAGCCACTGACTAATTACAATTTGTACCTGATTAATCCTGAGTAAACTGCATTAATTTGTCTGGGATAAAGGGAAAATGTATTACTGCAAATGAAAAAATGAGATTGCTAAAGAGAAAAATAACTAGCAAAAATCCTTTACTTTACTATAGCTTTTGGAGTAGAAGGCAACCTGACATCCTCCCTGTGGTACACTGGAGATGACTTCCTTCTTTTCCTTGTTACTAATATTTAAGCTATTTACAGTAAGATAGATATATGAAACACTTAATGGGCAGGTTGGAATATAAAACATATTAAGTTTAAATATTAAATAATATGTAATTGTTGATCTGGTGACAGTTTTGTATATTGGTAAGTTGGACAATTCCTCTTGGTGTACATTTAACTGGCAGATTCAAATGCCAAGCTGTGTATTTTATTTGAAGCCTTATTTGTTATGAGATGTGATATCTGTAAGTGTCATTAAAAAACCCACCTGCATCCTTCACACCAGCTCCTCCTTCCCCAAAATCACCTAACCATTCTTTTGTCTGGGGGATGTGTGACAAATTATCCTGTATTGGAAGACAGAGTCCCCACTCCCTATGAAAGGTGCTCATTTGCTATATAAATATAACAAGACTTTGGCTTTTTAAGTTGTTCTCAGTGTTTCACTCAATTTTAATCTTCGGACTTCTCTTATTCTTTCATGCTTGTTTTTAGCTCCTGAAGGCCTGGGGTGCTCACGTGACAGCAGTTTGTTCTCAGGATGCCAGCTCACTGGTGAGAAAGCTTGGAGCAGATGAAGTGATTGATTACAAATCTGGAAATCTGGAAGAGCAGCTTAAAACATTACCCTTGTACGTGTTTGTGTTGCTTAATACTGAGACAAAGCACTCAGTGGTCAGACCTTCTGCCTTTTGATTGCTTGACTCCACTCTGTCAGAACTCCCTGCTTTTTTTTTTTTCTCTCCATTTCTAAAGCATTATTTTGTAAAGCAAATTCACCACAGCCCTTTTGGAATGCAGTTTGCCAAGTGAGTATCCCCAGCACAGATTTCATTGTAAGACTAAGCCAGTTAATTGGGCTTGTGGAGGCAAGCTCACTTCCACGTGCTCCTCTTCAATGGCTGTGATTTGAACAGTTTTGTCAGCTTCCATCCAAGGATCTTGGAGCATATACAATGCATGAATAAATTAAAATAAATCTCTGAAATCCTGTGTGAGGTTGGTAAATAGTAAAATTGAACTTGTAGAGGGAAGAACTATGTCATGAAGCTGTGAACTGATTTGCCACTGTGCAACTCAACTGGGAGTAAATTTCTCTTCTGCAGCACTGGGTGCAGCTGCCTCTGATAAACAATCACACTTATCTTGTCACAGCAATTATGTTTGAACTAGCTTGGGAGTTTTCTCTAGAACAGAAGTATTTTTTGCTTTTGTAATCGGTTTCCATCTGTTTAAACTTAGTCTACTGTGGCTTGTATTTGAATATGGTATTTATACTGCTCTTTTTAGCTGGATTGAACTAGCTTTCTGGGAGCTGTTCAGTCTATGAGAGAACTTTACTGTGCTAAGAAGCCATGTGCCCTTTAGCTGTAGTGTGAATGTCAGCAGGCCTGAGGTTAGCTGTGAGGGTACTGGCACTGTCTGTATGGGCAGGACATGCAGAACTGACTTCGCAGTTTGCAAGCAGTGCTATGTTTACTCTTGTGCAAGTCAATGTCTTAAATGCTAAACAGCCATTGTAGCAAGGGACCCTTTTTAGGATATACCAACATCAGTGTCCTGGGGTGCAGTTTTGTGCCACAGCTAGGCTGATCAGTCAGCTATACTGAGGGATGTTCCTACTTCCCTCCCCTCTTCAGTAGTACTGACTTTTTAGAACTCATAGTGAGCTACTTTGTTCTGGGAGCATCAGTTTTCATGAGCTTCTCTTGTTGGTAGCTAACTGCTAAATCAAGCTAACTTCACTGAACTTTAACATGGAATCACATCTTTGGAAGACAGGCAGGAAAACTCCTTCCAGAGATAAGAACTCTTCTATTTCATTTGCATAAACTATTTTCCCTCTTTATTTCTAGGCTCTTTAGATTAGAGGTATGTGTATATGCATATCTATTGCAATCTGAAGGTTGCTGGCAATTTACAGATGAAAATGAGAATAAGTTGTGCATCTAACAGAACAGGTGCATAGCTCCCTGTTGCCCTATTCAGCCTTTACAGGCTCACATGCTGGCATAATGAGAAGGAACACTGAAACTGTGGCTTGTTGCCAGGGGCAGCATATGCACATTCCATGGGGGGAAAGTTTTAGATCCTTTGCATTGTTAGATTGAACATTTAGTAGGTAGATGTGAAGAAAAGAGCTGTCAGGAGAGGTAAAATGGTCCTAAACCAAATCAGGTAAAAAAAAAAGACTTTTAGAAGTGAAGCTGAGAATTGGGTCACGGAAAAGATGTGAAGAGATAAGTGTTAGTGGAATAATTTGTTTACGTAATTTTGGCCACTGGAACTGACTTTCAGGTGAGTACAGAATGTACAAGAGATGTTCCTAGTGAGGGCACGAGTCCAGACTGGTTGGTACATGCACGTACCATATTGTTCAATGCTGGGACAAGACCTCAGGACTGTTCCAGTCTCCATGGGAGGGCTGGAGAGATAAGAGCTTTAATCAGGTAGAGAATGTAGGTGTGCACCTGAGTTTGGTTTTTGGAGTTTAAGTGCAGTTTAAGTTATTTAAATAGTCTGTGTCTACTGCACAGTGAACGGGCAATAACCTGTAAATTTAAATCCCATTCTGTGGGATTTAAAAGTTGGGATTTAGCTGAAGCCTCAGGATTTTTCTTGCTGCTGTCTTGCAGGCTGATTGTTTTATTGCATTTCAGTGACACATAAGAATGTAAACTATAGCCAATTTCTGATATTAATTAGCTTAATTATGATGAAATTTTTTTTTCCCATGTCATGATTTTAAACTTGTTCTTTTTTTGTGTCTGCAGATTTGATTTCATCCTAGATAATGTGGGTGGATCCACTGAGAAGTGGGCGCTAGATCTCTTGAAGAAATGGTCAGGAGCAACATATGTTACCTTAGTGACACCTTTTCTGATCAATATGGACAAACTTGGAGTGGCTGATGGCATGTTGCGGACAGGAGTCACTGTTGGTTCCAAAACTCTGAAGGTATGTGACATAATCCTGTAAGCTTTACTATTTTGTAGTTCTCCAGTGACTTCTTTTGTGGCTTGGGTGCAAGTCCTGTGGCTCATCTAGAGGCAGCTGTTGCATTTTCCTCATATATCATTTAGTATACTTGAGATGCATTATTATTCTTTCCTTTTTTCTTGCACAGAAACGTGTTGGCGTGGTGCTGTTGGGTGTATGTGGTAGTTTGGGGAGCTTTGATGTTTTGATTCCTTACTGTGCTTTTCACTGTGGCCTTTTCCATATGGCCTCCCTAGTGAGTCCTGCTGACAGCCAGTGTTTCACAGTAAGCAGAGCAAATCCTGCCTCATTGAAGGGAGGGTAATTGCCACTTGCTTTAGGCTGGTCAGGCTTTCTCTCTAAACATTGTTCCATGACTGATTCTCTTCATCCTCTTCCAGCACCAGAGAGTAATAAGAGTAGTTGAATGTAGCTAGGAGTCTTTCATCTCTTTCATGTTCATGTATCTGGATAGTGATACTGATTTTTCTAGTTTTCATAAGTGGATCTTAAAACATTCTGCCAGTGGCCAGGTCAGTGGGGCTTTTTAGAACTTCTGTCTTTCTTCTCTCCACTTGTGTTCTTGCTCTCCAAATGAATGTGTTTCAAACAGTTGCTATGGTATTCCTGTGATGGTTTGGTTGAATGAGATTCTAATACTTTCACAGGAAAGCCCCAAAACAGTATGAAAAGGCTGTGAAGAAATAATGTAATATTATTTCTCAGTGTGCATGTTTCCATGATGAGGAGGATTCTGTGCCATGTATTAAAATCATCTCTCTGGCAGCTGACAGCTCTTATTCCTGTAATGACTTACTCATACAAAATGCTCTTGACTTGTGCTTCTGAGATCTTCCCAAAATGCTTTTCGTGTGAGCTGCCATCTGTCATTGGACAGTGATGACTTTGGCAGATACCATGGTGGAAAATGTAATCACTGACGCTGAAGTGGAAAGTTCTAAATGTCACGTTGCTGGGTTTATTTCACCCCCTTTGTGAACATGTATAAACATATAGCAGCACTGCTCTCTTACATAACAATTACTGCTCGTCCTAGCTACAGAGACGAGGTAGTTGTTTTTCTCTACTAGCTGACTTGTGCAATTGGACACAGAATTCACTCTGATCCTATTGTGGTAGTCCAACATCCCTGTCTGTACATTTAATCCACGTGCTTAGGTGACATTTTTTCTGACACTAGCATATAATTTCCATGTCTTTTCCTTAAGTTACTTCTCTAGGGGTTCTGTCACTAATTTTAATTCCTATTTCAGTTTTTTCTCACGATTTTTTTAATACATTTGTGCCCTTTCTTGCAGCATCTCCTTAAAGGAGTCCATTATCGGTGGGCATTTTTCATGCCAAGTGGTCCAAGTTTGGATGAAATAGCACAACTAGTTGATTCTGGAAAGGTATGTCAGTGCTGGTTACTTGGGGTGTTTTGTGCTGAGAGAGACACTGCTTGGACTCAAAAATGGTGTAGTTCACAATTTAAGGAATAAAATTAGTCATGGTGAGGAAAAGTAGTTAAGAATTGACTTGTTCCACTTTCAAGCTTCTGCTTTTTGCATGGAAGTTGGGAGTTCATAATCCTTAAGTCTGTTCTGCCTTCTCCCTCTCAAGGGTATGTTTTTAAAATCACAAAGCTTACAGAGTTATAAGGAAGGAATGTCCAGTAATTGCTTATTTTTGCCAATGGGAATCATTTAGCATGAACGCTGGTATTGAAAATTATGTTTTAAGAGATCTCATTTGGTTCATTTGGTCAGGAATAAACATGACTGTGTATCTGCATATGAAAATTGCTTAGCCTGGATGGTCAGGTGTCTTGCCCATAATGTTCCAGGACTAGACTATTCTGGTTATTGCAAGTCATAGATTATGTGCATTGGCAGAGGGGTGACAAGACCCTTGTGTTTCATTATTTCAGTGCTTCAGAGTGTGATGTTTGTGCTAATTCAGGATAGTGACTCAGAATATTGTGAGCATTCATAAGCTTTCAGGGAATCTTAGTGGACTTGGGGGAAAAGCATTAAGTGCCAGATAGATTACAGTCTGCTTTTGTGAGCTTTTCAGGTTTGTGAGCTTGTTACAAAATGTATATTCCCTGTGTATTGGATTGTGTGGTGGTGTGGTTCCTGGAAGTTTCCTCTTTTAGATAATTTCATTTTGCCAAAATTTCCAGAGTAGACAATATGGACAACTCCTTTAAATATTTCTGTGTGGTACCTAAGCAGAAGAGGAAGCAGAGTCTGCCATGACTGCTGATAATTCCAGTATGTGAACTGCCAGGCCATCTTCTGCTCAAAATCTGTGCATATTAGTAAAAGTTAGATCTCTCAGAGTCTGAGTGTTGATCTCCTTTTTTTTGGTATGCAATATAGAATCACAGAAACATCAAAGTTGGAGAAGACGTCTAAGATCATCAAGTCCAGCCATTAAGCTGCCACTCTGTTGTAACCCTTAAACCCTAAATCATATCCTCCAGTGCCAGATCCAGATACCTCTTAAACACTTCTCCACCACCTCCCTGGGCAACATATTTCAGTGCCTGAACACCCTAATAGGGAAAACATTTTTCCTGACATCCAATCTGAATCTCCCCTGTCTCAGCTTATGGCCATTCCCTCTCCCTGCAGCCATGGCAGGAGAGACCATCCCACACCTCTTTACAACCCCTTCCACAGAGTTGTAGAGACCCTTGAGGTCACCCCTGAGCTGCCTCTTCTCAAGGCTAAACAAACCCAATTCCCTCAGCCATTCCTCATACAGCATGTTTTCTATATATGTTCCAGAGTTTGGAGAAGAGTAAATAAATTGCTGTGGTACTTAAGACCTGTTTGCTTCTATTTGCCACCTCAGTGATGCTTATAAGAATAAAACCTTCCTGAATTCAGCCACTGCTGTTCCTCTGTCATGACCAGTGTGCTGCTGACACAGCCAGTGGAAGGTCTGTATTTCCTAGAAGTTCATAAACAGAGGCTGCAGCAGCAATTAAGCTGTGGTGGAGTGTGTTCCTCCTACAGCTTTGCAGTACTCTGCTTTACGTTACGTGCAATGCTGTAGGAAATATCAGATGGTCAAGAAAGAAACCTTAGCAGATGGTCCTCGTCCTGTGCTTCCATTCAGTCACACTACAAAATTGCAAGTGTCTTAAGAGAAATGAATGCCCTTGTCTTTGTTCTTAGCATTTGTCCTGATTCTTAGCCAGCCACAACTTGTTTTGTGTTCTGCTCTTCCCTTGTATGCAAAACAAATGCAGAATATGGCCATGAAAGCCTCTTGGGAAACACCTGTTTATGCAATAAAGATAGGGCTTAATCAGTGTTCTCTGCCTAAGAACCCAGACAGGTGAATTGCAATGCCACTTGCAGTGTACGTCACACATGTGAATGTCCTGATGTACTTTTGGTTGTAAGATGATCATGGGGACAAAGATGTTTGCTTGGTCTTTTATTCTCTGTGCAAAACCAAGTCCTAACGTCAGACTGTTTGTCTGCAGTGTCACTGTTCAAGCAGCATTTTGTACAATGCTGTGAACACTTGTGCTGTCATCACTATTTTTCAAGGCCCAGATGTGTTGCATTCAGACAGATGTTAATAGGGCTACAATCTTTGTCTAGACACAAGAGTTCTCTTAAATGGGCAGACAGATCATCCATTCAGAGGACTAGGTGTTTGGAAAGAGGCAGGAGAGAATTACTGGAGGAATTGTACCACAGCATCCCATAAGTAAGTGAAAATAAATGTTTATGTTTGAATAGGAGAGAATAAATGAGAATTAAAAAGACACAAAGCAATGAAGTGTGTCAAGGAGTTGGACTGGGTGATCCTCAAGGGTCCCATCCAGCTCTGATTTTTCTGTGATTCTGGATCAAAAAGATCTAGGGAAGTCAGGAAAGTGAGCTCATGTTAGTTGAACTTGTTAGCTTTGAGTGAATAGTTTTGAGTAATACAGATTTTAGTTATTTTGAAAAATTTCAGTGGATTGTCTTTTGTTACAGACATCTTAATTTTGAGACTGTATGAGGTGTGAATAAGAGAGCAACTGGAGAGCTCCTGAAAATTAGAGGTTTTTTTCAGGAGTAAATAATGAGGGGAGATTTAAATGAAGGAAATTAAAAAGAGCTGATGGTTAAAAGAGATGCTGTTACAGTAAGTGAAGCATGGAAGAGCATTACCTCTGAAACAGTTACAGATCATCCTGATCTGACTGTGTGTGTTCTTACAGTCCTTCTGCATCATCACAGATTTTTAGTTCTGATGAGTTCATCATCTTCTTTTGTGAAAAGAAAAGGGGTCTCCATCCTTCAGCAGATGAAGAATAAGCAATTTTGTTTAAAGAGACTTGGTTTTCACATGGATGATCTTTGCAGCAGGGAATAGAGATTTGCAGAGTGTCAGCTCTGGAGAGGAGCTCTTTGAACAGCCTTTTTAATGAGGACGAAAAGGAGAGGATTTGGTGAGCTGGTAGTGTAAGGAAGGAGAATAATTTTCCGTGTGCAATTTACCTGCACATCACATCAGTTCTGGGAATTGTAAAACCATTTTCAGAGTATGAGCTGTTTTCTCTGCCTTGCAGCTGGACATTTGCAAAGGGACTACTGTGAGGCTGAGGGACTGGGAGGCTGCTGCAACAGCAGTGTGCATGGAGAAAATCACCTATTTGCTTGGCAATTTTTAGAGATACTGGCTACTTTCTAAACTGCTGGGAAGTCCTTGTTGTGGTTTGAACTTCACCAGTTAATTATGACTCAGTCAGGATTGGCTTAAGGTGGGCTCCACTAAATGGGTGGATGAAGCACATGCCATAAGCTGCTGGATCCCTTTCCATGGCAGAGTGTTCCTGGTGAATTACAAGATTCTCATCTAAAGACAACTGAAATCAACAGAGCCTTTAATTGATAGCAGAGATTTGCTGGCACAGTGTTTGCCAAAGCATCTTAACTGAAAGGCTTGTTAGGAATTAATTTGATGTATTTGTGGTCAGTGTTGTGGATTTAGCATTGTCAGTCTTGGGTTTTGCTGCTTGCCTAACATTTTCCTCCTAAGGGTACATCATTCAGTCCTTGGTGAAAAGATACCAAATTCCTACAACTACTTAAGTTTGTATAGAGCCTCTAACTTATAACTGAGCACTTGCTTTGCCTTTTCTAAGCCTGGTGGAGGAAAGCAGGCTCAAAAGTCTCCTTAGTGCTGTAAGGGGGAGCACTAAGTATGTTGTATGTTCCCGCAGGACCGTGATGTGGGTTAACATGCAACTCTACAGAAATTTGACATTTTCATTTTAATTCAGTGCCATTTAAACACAGTACAAGTGTTGTGCAGTATTTCTGGTGGCTCTTTCCTTCAGAACAGAGATGCATCAAATGGGCTGAGGGGTGAAAGTTGCTTTTGCAGAGGAAGGGCTAAAGGGCAAATAGTCTCCAGTCGTGAAATGAATAGATCATTTTCTGTGGTGTTTGCTTTCTAGATAAATGTTCCAGCACAGGCACACATAGGAAAAACAACTGCATGCCTATATTAATTTAATTAGTGAGTAGTATTGATTATACATTTTGCTGAAGACACTGGCTGCTTTGGACTCAGCACCTGCTGCTGTTTGGAGGACAGGATGCTGACTGTTCTTTGGCCCTGCTACTGTTTTCTGTGCAAAGCTGTACAAATCACATAACCTTTTGCTACCATAATTTCTTGATCTACTAATGAGGGCTAGTACCTTTATCCACCTTTGGTGAATTGCTCTAAGCCTGTTAAAATGTGGAATTCAATTGTGTTCTATTGCTGGTCTTTGCTATTCAGAAGTAAATAACAGGTGTGGATACAGTCACCCATTCTGACATTACTTGGGGTTTGAGTTGTTTGGATGGCCATGATTTAAGGTGGCTCACATTCCTCCTGCTAGTTTAGGTTATCACAGTTTCTGGACTCTGTATCCTAATCTGTGTGTACTGATTTGTTTCCAATTCATCTTGTTACAGTTCTGCAAGTAACTTTTTCTCTGGCTCTTGTTGCACAATTGCTGCAATTTCTCTCACCTGTGTGAATATCAAACAGCTAATGTAGCACTGAGTCCTTGAATGTTCTCCAAACTTGGCACCTATAGATGTGGCCTCCTCTGCAGTAATCCCAGTCTCTATGGCTGTGCTGAGGTGTCTGAAGGTACCTGAGGTGACCTGCCTGCGGGTGGTGCCTGCATTAATCTCTCTTAAAAAAGGCACTAGGGTAGCAATCTGTACTTAAATGTTGGAATTAACTAGAGTTCAGTCCTTCTTCCCACTCTCTTTGCTCACTCACACTTGTTCCAACACCCATCTTTCTCCATGCTGAATTGCAAAGCTTGCATTTATTTATTTTTTTAAGATTGTGTTTTCTTGTTGCAGTGCATTTGCTTGCCAGGTTGGTTGGCTAGAGCCCAGAGATGCTGATCAAGGAGAGGTTGCCAAAAGCTCTTTTCAGCCCTTTCTTTTCCAAAAAGAACCTCTTACCTGCATTTTGTCACGGCCACCAAAAAAACCCAACCACTGTGATTTTTATTAAAACACATCTGCTCCTGTTCCTCCAGGACATGGTAGCTTGCTTGTGCTCTTTATGAAAGGGCTCTGTGGTTACATCATAAAGTGAAGAACACTGATGGAAATTTTGTGTACTGTGGGGAGATAGGGTTTGAATATGTAAATTCACACACACACCACAATAAGGTCTGGAAAAATTTCATCATATTCCAGGTATTTAATCAAGTGTGTTCCCTCAACCTGATGTAATTGTGTATTCTGTAGGAAGTCAGTGCTGGTGTTCTAAGCTCTAGTCCCCCAGTGTAGGAGGGAATTGTGTCTAGCACAGCAGTGAGGTATGGGGTAAACAAGACAGCTCTTGTCTGTCGTGAGTTTAATTTGCTGAGACCTGGGGAGATGTGGGTCATGAAAGACTATTCTTTTATATATATATATATGATATGCATATACACATTTCATACATAAATATATATTCAGATATATATTTATATAAAACTGTACTAAATTTGTTATGTCTTAAGTATATGGTGGCATTGCTCCAGATTACTTTAATTGCCAGTGTAAATATCAAGACAACTACCATGAACATGACTGGCATGAGGTTCCAGAAGAGAGAGCTGCTCTTTCCTTTAGTTAACAGATTTTCAGGATGGTTCAGTAGGTAACTAAACCCAGGATCTTCCTCATTTCTACTGGTTTAAGCATGGGCTAGGCTGGCACACATTGCAATTCTGGCCTTGTTCCAGTTTCTTACTGCTCTTCGTTGTGTTCTGTAGAAGCTGTTCTGCCAGGGCTAATTAATGAACTAGAGATTTTTAAGCCTTTTCTACACTCCAAACTGTATCCTGATAGCCTGCTTAACTGGGATTTATCTTATAGCATTTTCCTAATTGTAGATGATACTCATGATCTCCTGTGGGCTGCTGTTAGAGATTTGCTATGAAACAATGTCCCTTGGCTTGAAAATCAAACAAACAGAACCTGGTGATACAGGTTGGTAAGGTGGCTGTGGGAGCAGACCCTGGGACACTTGCCCTTCATTCCCATGTCTTGTAGCACCATTTGTCTTATGAATATGTATGAGACTGGATTGTTGGATCATTTTTCCTTATGTTAGGCATTTGGGATATAAATTTCACATGGGTGATGTCCTTCAATGTGCTCCTGGATGGAAGTGTATATTCTCTGAAACACAAGTTAATAAAAAATTATAGTAAGGAAGAAGTTTTTTACAAAACATTCAAAGTCAGGTTGGACAGGGCTCTGAACAGCTTGAGGTAGTGGAAGGTATCCCTGCCCATAGCAGGGGGGTTGGACTGGATGGTATTTAAAGGTGCTTTCCAACCCAACCCATTCTATGATTCTGTGCTAGTACTGTATGTGTGCAAAGCTACTCTTACAACATGTGATCAGAGCTGTTCAGAAGGTAAGAACTTTAATCTTTGTCTTCAGTGAGGCTCAGCACTAGAACCTGATGTTGGCAAGCAGTATGAAGCTCAGCATACATAGTTGCATGCAATTTTAAGGGGAAGGAAGGATGAAGAGAAGGGTGGGATTAAGACCTAAAGAGCATGGAACTTGAGTTCCATTTTTTCCATGGCATGGCAATAAAATGCCAATTGGATGGTTTAGTTTTAGGGCAGAGACTGTTCTTTGTAATGATTTCAAGTTCAATTGTTCAGGTCTCTTGTTGACATTGAGGGAAGATTCACTGAAGACCAAAGGAGAGTATCAAGCTCTGCATTTGTACTCGTACATCACGTTTGGGCACGGTGGTAATTTCTGGAGGAAAACAGCCCTTATCTTTCACTCAGAATGCCAGGCAGGTCTTTCCCATTATGGCAAGGCTTCACAGGGTTCTGATGGCTGTGGAGCACATCCCAGCCTTTGTTCTGCAGGGTCTTTCCCACAGGTCTGTGCACAGGAGCCCTGAGCAGCCTCCCCAGGGTGGGTATGCTCTGTGGGAGAGAGGTACTCCCCAGGCGAGGCTGCCCCACAGCTCTGACCCAGCCATCCTGTGCAGACCTGGGGAGAGCACTGCCCGAGGGGAGAGGGGACTTCTTTCCTTGAGTGCTTTGCTCGAGGCTCTCCCCGAGCGCCTCTGGTCTGCGGTTGGTGTCTCTCCTGAGTTTCAAGGCTGTAGCTCCCTCCAGCGGTAGGAAGCACATCCATACTCGCTGCAGCGACTTGTTGCTACTGTGAGAATCACAGCTCTCTTCGTTCCTTTCAAGTTTTCTCACTTGGCCCCTCCTGGTAAATTCAGACTGTCCTTGCTGCCACAGAAACTGGGACCTCCAAGGGTGGG
>NW_008679608.1:47789-49679 GCF_000695815.1 Acanthisitta chloris | reverse complement strand
CCACTCAACTCCTGCCAGTGCCTGTTCACTGCCTGCTGCATTCAGAGCTGGATTGGCTGAGATACCACCTCTGTGCTCTATGTAGGATAGCCTTAATCAGCATCAGCAGTTACTCTTTCTGTTTTTCCAAACACATGAGTTCATTTCAAGAGACCTGAGATTCATTTCTATAGTATGTTCTGCATCGGAGAGAATGAAGAGGAAGAAAATACCTTTCAGGTCCAATCTGTTTTCAGATAAACATTTCAATGGGGGTGTGTGGAATCCTTTCTCTCCCAGACTTTAGTTTAATCCCTTTTCCCTGAACAAATAGGTGTCCTCTGGCAAGGAACTGATGCGTGGCTGTAAATAGGCAGTGTTTTTATTATCCAGTTAATCTCCGTTTATTATCACACATTCAACAAACAGCAGACGTTCCCCTACTTGTTTGTCTGTTCACAGGAAGAAATTTTATCTTAGTCAGTGGATTATGGTAAAGGCTGAGTGAATCACTGTGCTGCAACACGGTCAGCCCTTTCAGGGTTATTCAAACAATGGGACTGACCAGCCAGCCAGATAAAACGTTTAATGCTCTAGATTGTCAGGATCATCAATTTAGTATTCATGTCTCTCTATAGCACTGCCTAAAGCCAGCGTTTAAATGGAGCTAGAGGTTACATCAATGTAGCAGATGGGCTTTGAGCATGTGGTGGCTGCAGTCACACAGAGTGTTTTGAACTGTGAGGCTGAGTTCAGGGTACCTCTGAATCACTGTTTCACCACTTTTGAAATGTGATGCTTTGAACATTACCCAACAAGCTGAGGACATAACATACCGTGTTCTGTCAGGGTTATAAGCTGCAACCTATAGTAAGACTCAAGCTCTGCCAAGGGAGGTTTAGATTAGATATTAGAAAGAGATTTTTTTATGGACAGTGTAATCAGACATTGGAGTGTGCTGCCCAGGGAGGTGGTGGATTCACCTGGCGGCTTTGCTTTCCAGATGAGACTGAATGTGGCACTTAGTGGCACTTAGTAACAATGGTAGGGTTGGACTTGATGATCTTGGAGGTCTTTTCCAACCTAGTTGATTCTATAATTCTAAAAGATTGCAGGTAACAGAACAGTGAAGTGTCTTGTTCATGTTTTCTCAGTTTCTGCACATGTCTGAAATTAACTTATGTCTCTCCCTAGAATCCCTTGTGCTTCACATCCCTTGTGCTGCTGCACTTCTTTCTTCCCCGAATTCCTTTCCCCTCCTCCCAGCCTCTTGCCTTGTTGGGGTCATCTGTGTCCATGTTCCAGCAGGCTGAGTTTCTGTTTCTTTTTTTTTTTCATACTTGAAGCACAGCTTTGTATGGAACTGCCATTAACGATAAGTACTTGTACAAGTGCTGCACTTGTGCTTGGCTCAGCAAGGTTCCTGGATTGTTTTTTCCCAAGCTTCTCCTATGAAAGCAAGGGTTGGTCTTCCCCAAAACAGTCACTACTGTTCAGCAGCACGTTCCTCCTGCTGCTAGTCACAGCAGCTGCAGCTGCACTCAGATGCTCAATTTATCCAAGGCCATTGTCTCATTCTGTGTTTTTTGCCCTGGGTCCATGTCCCTGACTTTGCTGATGTCCAAGACATTTCCATTCTGTGCTGGATACTGACTAGACATGAGTTTGTCTTGAACTTGATCACTTATATCCCACATTTCTTCCTTAGCTGAGCAGCATAAAGTGTTACAGGGTATTTTTGTGGCTGCTCTACTGTGTGTTACTACTCACATCATTAGAGCTTGGTTTATGTGGACTGTGCTGGCAGAACAAGGGGAAGAGATTACCCAGCATTGTACCCTGCAGCATAGCAAGCTTGAGGCACTTAGTGAATATATTTATTTGTACAGTTTCTCTCATAGTGATTTAGCT
>NW_008679608.1:39063-47752 GCF_000695815.1 Acanthisitta chloris | reverse complement strand
TCTGCCATGTGAAGTTTCATGCTATGGCTGAGCTTCCCTTGACAAAATAAAAAGGAAAATCGAGCTATAAGGTTAGGAAATACTGTAGTGTAATAGATTACTGATGTCTTGGATTACTGTTATCATATAAGTAAAACCAGTAATTATTTTAGTGCGAGGAGTGGATTTCCAGGTAAGACAATGTGTATGAATAAAGACAACACTGAGAGTTGAGAGAAGGACCTCTGTGAGCACGGACAACTACCAGATTTGTTGTGCTGTTGGGAAGGGTGCTGGGTGGTCAGTGCTGCTGTTTGGGAAATGTCTGTATGTGAAACCCTTCCTTGGTAGTGCTGCATACTCACCTTCCCAGCAGCACATCTGAATGTGTATTCCTTGCCTTCTGGTAAAAGCAAGCAAGCCTTTTGCAAGGTGGCACTTTTCCAATGCCAGCAAATTGTCTGTGTCCTTAGTGCTGTTGTATTCCTTTTCCATCTAGCAAGGTGTATATCCTGCCAGGACAGGGAAGGTAGTGTGTATGCTCAGAGCTGTGAGCAAAATACCTGACATTTTTTTCTCCGACACAAGTAACAAGGATCTTTTTCTAGCAGAGTAAATAGCATGTTTGGATCTTTGGTACGTCAGATCTTCATCACTGGAAGAGCTAGCTGCAGACTCAGCTTCTCTTAAGACAGATGACAAGATATTATAAGAGGAATAGGATCAGTTCCTCAGTGCAAGAGCATGCTGCAGTTAGAGGACCCAGGGTAAAAGACCAACCTCAGGTTAGGCAGTATTTTTGGTAGGAGGTGTGGGAGGGAGGTACTTTCATACAGATCTTTTGTCCTTTAGAATGCCAACTCAGATGTTGACAGTAGGAAAAAACCTGTTCCCTTGGACCAGCAGTGACAAGTATTTTTCAGAAGAGCTGGGATTTCTTCTGCCTCTGTCAGGACACTGTGATGTTTAAAGAGAATGTGCATAAGGTTTTCAGGCTCCTTAGTTAATAATGGAGACAGTGAATAGGGAGTTTCATTGTTGTTATTAGAAATGAGTCTAAACCAATCCAGAAGGCCACTCTACAAAATGAATGCCAAAGTAGCAGTTGATGCAAGCTGGGCTTAATGATGTGTGCCTATTGGAATACACACTGGCTGAGTTTTCAAGTGTAGCTAAATGATTCAGCATCAAATGCTTGTGGACTATTTTGTACTTCATTTGTGGCCAAGTCTGAGGCATTTACTAATGCAGATAGGCACCAGATTCATCGGTATTTTTAAAATATCTGACCTTGTGAGAATTCTTGGGTTTAACATGAAAACCAGTAGAGAAATATGAGAAAAGAATGTTCTTTGTTTTTGTCAGTGTAGCATTGTGGACAACAAAAAGTTAAACCACAGTGTCAGCTTTTGAAGGGGCTTAAAAGTTAGAGCCTTGCATGGTGACTTTATTGGCAGAGTACCAGGTGAGAGCTGTGAACCCTATAGCAGAGATGTTTGGCAAAGAGCAGCAAAAAACCTTCTGCATGTTCCTGAGAAATGCTAAAAGCTAGTGACTACAATGTTTGGCAACTTCTGCCCTAAGAATTTTAAAGAAACCTTCCCTACTTCATAGAGGTCTGAAATGTGAAGGTGATACATTATTTTATTCCTGATATACTGACATTTGTTCTTTATTCTATAGATTCAACCAGTTATTGATGAAGTCTTCTCTTTTTCTGAAGTTCCAAAGGCCTTTCTGAAATTGGAAGGAGGACATGCACGTGGAAAAACAGTGATCAATGTAATTAGTAAACAGTAAAGTATCTCTAATCGTTACTCTGCCTGCAGTCAGTCCTTTACTGGTAAATTACCCTCAAACATGAATTGAGATACAGCAAGTGTTTCTTCTTTAAAAGCTCATACAGGATGCATAATTTATAAAAAAGTCCTGTTTTAGAAAAGCCTCTTTGGTTCCTTCATACACTGCCTGTTAATGCACAGAAAAGAAATACTAATGGCCCTGAAACATCTCTGCATAAAAACCATGTTAAGAATGTAGTTGTGACTTTTGCAGTTCACTCTTGGGGAAAGAGGAACAATCTGCAGCATTTTCAGTTGTAGATCTTGGAGCTTTTATTTTCCAGATGTTCTAACTATGTCCTGAAATGGTGAGGCACACTTTTATCTAATTGTCCATATGAAACCTGTGCTGTTTTTCCTTGCCCCTTCCTAGTTCTGCTCACCTTCATTAATATATTATTACTCAATCCAGTTCATTCTCAGAAGTAAGTAGTCACATCACTGTCTCAAGACTGATTCTTTAATCTCAATCTGGAAACTCTCTCATGGTGCAACAAATCTAAATAGAAGCATGGAACAAAAATCAATCCGTAAATGATAATTACTCTTATTGGTGCACTCCTGGCCCTGATTCATCTGACTGCAATGTTTATGCAGGTAGGCTAGACACGAATTTGTCAGTAGTCATGTCCCTGTGATGGTCCCTGTCACTGCTGCTGGGAGTGAAGTGCTTGAGGGGGTGTATGTCTGTTAGTCTGATTTTAAACTTGCCCTTTTGCCAGAGGTGAGCCACACATTGACATCCGCCACAACTGAACCACGATGCCCTGATTCATCTGACTGCAATGTTTATGCAGGTAGGCTAGACACGAATTTGTCAGTAGTCATGTCCCTGTGATGGTCCCTGTCACTGCTGCTGGGAGTGAAGTGCTTGAGGGGGTGTATGTCTGTTAGTCTGATTTTAAACTTGCCCTTTTGCCAGAGGTGAGCCACACATTGACATCCGCCACAACTGAACCACGATAGGTTCAAACAGAAGGAGGGAAAGTCTAGGCTGGATGTGAGGGTTTTTTACTTTTCCTGTAAGGGTGGTGAGACACTGGCACAGGTTCTGTGGCTGCCTCAACCCTGGCAGTGGGGAAAGCCAGATTGGATGAGACCTTGATCAATCAGTTGTCCCTGCCCAGGGCAGGGGGTTGGGAGGAGGTTGGGAGTAGATTATCTGTATGGTCCCTTCCAACCCTTAAATTCTGTGATTCTATGATTATACAGGTAGATGAGAGGAAAGTGGCAACCTCTTAATTGAGAGCTGCACAGTTACTGTGGTGCAGCTGTGGTGGTGGACAAACCATGTCATGCAATGCTCCCACGGAGGGACAGATGCAGCAGCTGTGTGAGCTGTGCCCCTGTGCACAAATGCACTGAACATGTGCATTCCTCAGAGCCTGCAGCTATTCCACACCACATACTCCTCATTAGCTGCTGTGGACAGAGATGGGCACAAGATGAAAGCAAAACTAACCATAAAATGTCACGTTCTACCTTTAATTTCAGTAAAAAGTTACCTAACTTAGATTTATTTGTAAAATGCTATATTATATATAGCAAGAGCACATCAATATGCCAAAGTACCACTGTTTGGAACCAATAACAACATTTTTTCTACAAAGAACTAAAAGCAGCACATTTCAGAGCACTTCAGTGTGTCTTTACAAAAGGAGGAAAATTAGTAAGGCACTTCCTCTAGGGTGGTAACAGTAAAAGCACCAGTATCCTTTGAGGCAATACAATAGTAATGAAAATGTTAATTTTAAACAGACTTACTATGCAAGACAAAGGCCTGGATGCTCCTAGGAGCAGCTTGTAATAACACTGGTCTAAGCCAGAACAAAACACAGCAGCACAGTACAAGACTTTGTATTTTAGCTTTTTGCCAACATTATTAAGGGAAACTAACATTACCAGGTGAAAGCAGGACAACAGAAGGAGCTCCTGCAGTCATCAGTACTTCCTACTTGTCACAAGCTCTTTACTAAACCAGTAACACTCACTTTGAATGGGCACATATCCAGGCTTGGCTATGCCCCTTCCAGTCTGACCCTTCTGCCCAGCACAGACACTTCTCCAAGGTCACCAGCAATACTGGGGAGTCAGGCATCTCCATGGCAAGCCCAACAGGCAGTGGCTGAAAAACTCAGTAACCAAAACACTTAGGTGCTGTTGCAGACATCTTTAGTTATGCTTTCCCAGAGAATTCCTGTTTTCTGTATGATTTTGGAGTTCAGGAAGATTACACTTACTGAAACTGTTTTAAAAGGTACAAATTTGACTTGGCAAAGAAGTAAAGTATCCATAACTCAAAAAATTAGGCAGCCTAGAAAATGGGCAAATTCTTCACATTTCAATGCATCCTTTTGCCAGCCCTCTCTTTTTCTAACATCTACTCCTTTACATTGTCTATACATAAGAAAATCTAGAACTTTTTCCTTAATTTAGGACTTACTATATTAGCATACTAACTATACTTGGAAGCCCCATGTTAAAAATTCTTTGGATGTGCTGTGCTAGCAGTCTTTAAACTTTCAGTAAACATAAGTTTGTTCCAGTGAAACAAATATATTAATTTCCCATAGTGAATATTTCTCTATACTACAGCCCATAGGCCCAAGTTGCTATACCCACATACACACTGCACTCCTGTCCTTTATAAAATAAGCTTTAATATTTTCAGCCCTTCTCTCAGTTAAAAAAAAAATCTTCTAAAAATAATTTAAAGTTACATTTATTGACTATTCTGGGTTAACTACTCACTGACACAATCATAACTCCAACGGGTCTCTCCCACCTTTAGTTGTTCCATTCTAGCCTGAGGCATACTACCACTCTCTGGACAACACTGAGTTGAGGATGATGAGGAAAAAAAAAAGGGTTGAGAGATACTCAAGCTTTTAGAGGGATAATAATATTGGATAGGGAGGTGAAATCATTCTGTCCCTTTTAAAATTGTGAATACAAAACTCTCATTGTTGATCTTTTATCCTTCAGAGATGGCAGTGCCAATTCCAGTGTCCAGAACAGTGTCCGATTCAAACGTCATCTTTGCTTCTTTGGGTTTATACAACGACTGGTTCCCAACACTGTGTTAACTTCTCTTCGTTGACTGTGTTGACAACAACATGGTCGCAATCATACTGTGTTCCTCCTGCAAAGAGAAATTTCAAGGAGGGTAGATTATCTCTGAGATAAGAGACAAGTACTCTAGGTTTCAGAAAAACTCTAATAAGTGCTGATGTAGACAGTTTCTCTTCTCCCCAAGGCACTGAAAAGACAAATGCATTTTCATCACTGCTTGCTTTTGGAATTGTTTTTGAAACACGGGAATCTGCCTGCTCCTCTCCATCCTTTCAGTTCCTCAGCTTTTTCTGCCTGGATGGGAAAGGAAGGAAAGACTGCAATCCAGTCAAGTGTAGCTCCTTTAAGACTCACTTCCCAAAAGTCACACTTGGCTGTTCAGTTTCCCTGCAACAGCTGTCAGTTGTCACTTCACTCTAAAGATGATGTTTACATGATGAAGTAAGTCCTGCTGCTAACAAACAATACATGTGACCATGCCAGGGACAAGGTCTGGCACTCATTTACTCTTTGCCATTATAATCCTTTATTTTGACCAGCTGCATCACAAGTCGCCATGAACAGAGTATCACCCAATGTTCAGCTGCTTCCACTGGCAGCTGAACATATCTGAATGCAAAACAGGACCCTTTCTTAGAGGAGTTTTATTTACTTATGTGATGCAATGCCAAACATGTTCCCAATGAAGAACACCATTAATATTCTGACTTAAGAAACTAGGAACCAAAGAAACGTTCGACTACAGCTGAAAGTCAAAACTGACTTTTTTTCTCTCTCAGATCTAGTATGTGCTGCAGAAGTGTAGGACATGTACATCTCCTGTAGTACAACACACCTGCAACAGCAAGTAATATTCCCACTGGAAGCAGCTACCTGAGCCCAGCATTTATACAAAGCACCAGGACACTCCCATGGACACTGTCTTTGGTTCTGCCTCACCCTCCCCAAATGAGCAAAAGACAAGCCTGGCAGCTGAAAGCTTATGATACGAATTCTAGCAGATCTCATAAAGAAGCAAGGCACCAAATAAAGGCAAATAAATATACTAGGCACCTGGAGCCCTGCATGGGCAGGCACATTCAAGGACTTTTGTACTAAGGAAATGCTGTCTCAAGCTCAGCTGTTCACCACTTCAGGAATTTGGGGGAGGATTTCTGGTGCCACTGTCCCAGATCAGAAGGGTCTCTGAGAAGGTTAATACCAACAAAATTTCTCTCCTTGCCCTTGCCAGGCAATTACTAAAAAGCAGTAGAGATAGACAGCGTTCAAAGTTCTTCATAAAGAGAGGAAAAAGAAGTGAATACCAGATCAAACACTCCCAGAGGAAACCCTAACAAAACCCTAATCAGCAGCTACAAAAAGTAACATTAGTTGTATTAGCTCAGTTATCACTGAGTGCAACGATTATTTTGTCAGCAGTGTCTGATAAAATGCAAACATGTTAAAATGAGAAAAGATGGGATTTTTTTTTCAGTGGATAAAGAGATTCTTTGATAGTGTCCTGCTCTGGACAAGACTTTGTGCTATGCCACTATATCCACAGGGTGGCATTGGTAACTGCTCAGTTGAAGAACTGAATTCATTTGCTGAAAAATTCTTTAACACTCAACTTGTGGTCCAGAATGAATCAGCAGAATGGGCAGAAACAGGTAACATTCCTACTAGGCTTTCTCAAATAAAAGCTGTCTACTTAATAATAATAAAAGTGCCTACTCAGTCTTTCATATTTACCATACAGATTTATAGCTTTTAAAGCTAGAAGTACATCTGTATTTTCACCACCAGACCTACCCATTGTTAAGTTCTTCAATTATAAATGCAGAACACATAATTGCTTTTCACACAGCTAACTGAAGAAAAGGCAGTGCAATAGCATTTCTTGTTGGGTGCAACTCAGAACTGGCTTTAGAAAAAGGTACACAGTCATTGTGACTAAGGGCTCCTCCTTGAACTGGAGTATTTTTGCAAAGTTTATGATTAATCATCACTAGCTTTTTATAGCAGTAAAGAGAATTTGTGGTTATTTGTGCCAGTGTTGTGTTATGGTCAGACATCAGATAACCCTTTTCTCAGTTCTGAAAGTTCTGCCCAGTCAAGTGAGGTGATTCACCCACTCCGCTCTGTGCTCACCTTGAGTGAGCAGCCTCACCTCGAGTCCTGTGTGCAGTTTTGGGCACCACAATATAAAAAAGTTATAAAGCTATTAGAGAGCATCCAAAGAAGGGCAACAGAGATGGTGAAGGGTGCAGAGGGGAAGCCATATGAGGAGCACCTGAGGCACCTGCTTTGTTCAGCCTGTAGAAAGGGAGACTGAGGGGAAAGCTCACAGCAGGCTACAGCTTCCTCACGAGGGGCAGGCACTGATCTCCTCTTTGGTGAGCAGTGACAGGACCAGAGGGAATGGCATGAAGCTGAGTCAGGGGAGGTTTAGGTTAGATAGCAGGAAAAAGTTCTCCACCCAGAGGGTAGTTGACACTTAGAACAGACTCCCCAGGGAACTGATCACAGCCCCAAGCCTGACCGAGTTCAAGAAGCATTTGGACAATGCTCTCAGGCACATGGTGTGATTCTTGGGTGTCCTGTGCAGGGCCTGGAGCTGCACTTTGATGATCTTTGTGAGTCCCTTCCAACTCAGGATATTCTATGAGTCCTGTCCTTAATTAAATTGCTGACTGTTGACTCTGTTTTATTCTGGTGGTATTTTTTTTAATTGACATAATTAATGTCACAGCATCAATGCAAAACTAATTTTAAAACAGCTGAAAAATTACATCTATAGAAAATGATTGCACCCCTCACCCAAAAAAGCCAATCATGTAAGAACATCTGATAATACTAACTCTGCTAATCATTCCATTTGCTGATTTTTCAGACCTATGAAACTATAAAACAAAGTTCAGGATCTAGACAAGTCAGATTACTATGACAAAAGCGACTCCAGGACATGCATCAAGTGCACACAGACCTTAGGCTGCTATGGCAGAATCTCATGCTTGCAGTAAAGGTATAGCCATTAATAAACAAATGGAAAAACTCTCTGCATCTAATCACACTGGTGTACCAGCCTGCCTTGGCTTTCCTAATATCCTTTGGCTACTGCATCTACAACTACTATGTAAGAAAATTTGGTCTGTACAAATTAAAGTTAATGAGAAGTTAGGTTGTTCTTGCTTCAGCATTTTAAGTAATCATATTCACATTGCCCAGTGCCACATAAAATTAACTGAGGATATCTGCAGTGAGTGGACACTGAGAATACAAGATAAGCAAGTACTGTGAGTTACTAAATTGTATGTAGGAAAAATGAAAGAAGTCCTAGGGCCTGTATAATTCAGGAGGTCAGACTAGCTGATCGAGTCTTTTTTTGCTTCTAGATTAAAGTAACTAAGGCTCCATCCTTAATTTATAGGCACGTTTAGTCCTATCCCACTGTCAAAACCATGTAATTAAGACACAATGTAATGAGATAACATTTGCTTACCTTTGATATCTAAAACCAGCTTGGGTTTCATCTTGCTATAAATCCTGCCATCGGGACTAATATGCCAATATTGTTTGTCTTCATTCCGCTCAAATGATAGGCCAAGTTTAGAGCCAGGAGTTATAAGATTCCCAACAATGGTCAAGCAGCAATCCTCTGCCATCTGTCTCATCAGAAAGGGAACAGCAATTATTCAAAATGGCCTTGCTTCTAGTATCCACTGTTTTTTTATCAGATAGGAGAGATGTCATTAGGTGAGAACAGAATTTAGGAACCACTTTCCCTCAAGGAATGTATTTTTACCCCAAACTCAAGA